>NC_140181.1:69258077-69363077 GCF_963971535.1 Notolepis coatsorum
GTGGGAAAATTGGGGTATCACACATGCAGAGTTCAAATGTCAGTTTTTTCATTGATTTGGGCCCCAAACACTCCACCAGTGCAACCTGAGCATGTGCTGCCTGTACCCCCATCTCCCATTGGGTCCCTTAATGGTGACTTCCATTATATTAGCCCAAGAATACAATGAATGTCTTTTGGTTAAGGCCAAGGAGGCAAGAATGGAAAATGAAATAGCCTACACTTGATCGTTTCAATTCCTTCAGATACTATTGCCACAGATGATTTTCTGTTGAAAGACAAACGTCATTGATGTTTCATTTTGTCTTTGTTTTTCCTATGTCCAAGGATAGTTCAGTTTCCTATCTATGTATGACTATTTACTAAGGTCCCCTAAAGTCAGAAACAAGAGCATGTCACACCCCATAATTTGAATTGTCACACTGATGTGCACTGAACATCAAGAAGGAACAAGCCATGCTTGTTAGTAGCCCAGAATAAACTCATTTGGATGTAAAAGCTCAAACATTAAATATACCCATAAAATCTATCTTCCATTAATCATCAACAGAGTATCTTGGTTCAAGCTTTGTGAACATTTCATCAAACCTTGATCATAGGAACAGGTGAATTTTTAAATTGAGCGATGATCCCCATTAATACCTGCCATATGCTTCATTAAATTCCATCAAGGGTTTTGCAACATGGCTTGTTTTGGGATTAACCCGTGCACATAGGAACGAGATACCTCCCTCTCTCTCTCTCCCGAATTGAGTGGGATTTAAACAGAAGTCGGCGTGCAGGAAAGAAAAAAGATTTCACAGATGGCGAGGAGAGAGATAAGGCAACCTCTCCGTTAGACAACAAACAGGGCCGCCTCTCTGATCCAACCAATTCGCACATTTAAGAGCGGAGCCGATAGATTGGCTGTACAGTCAGCACTGCTACTTCAGTGCCACTAAGCCGACTTTGCTTTGCAGATGTGCCCCAGTGCACTGTATCATTGTGGGTAATTAGCGCTAGTCGGAGTGTATATTACTACGATCAGAGAGAGGAGACTGTGTAAGGGCACATGGGTTGGTTAGTGGGCTGGTACCTCTGCCACATGGCATGGCATTAGGCCATGACTTAAGACACTAAGCAGCCGGAGACGTACACTCCCTCCCTACCAGATGTGTGTGTTTGGAGACAGATGTGAAGGCAGTCTTGTGTCATTGAAGATGTGATGGGGGAGAGACTGTTAAGCTGTGCCAAGTACTGTATTCAGCCCATCTGTCTCTGTCTGTGACCGTCACCTAAGGCCGAGAGCTAAAGAGAAGGAATTACTCCTGAGAGGAAAGAAATTTTTTGTGGTCACACACAGAGATCCTAATTAACTCTCCCATAATTAAATGTTTTTGAAAGGCACGATAAAGCCACAGCTCTCCCTTTTCTTTAATGCCAACGTTTAGACCAATGCATTGACTCCTTGACCGTCGTCGGCAATGACCTCCACTCAGGGTTAGAAAGTGACAGTGATCTGCTTGATCCCTAACGAGAGCGACTCTGTGCACACGGTCGACACAGGGGCTCCTTTTAGGAAGTAATTAGCCGTAGGAGAAGAGTCCTGGCAAGTCGCTGACACCGTCATATGCAACATAGACAGTGATTTGGACACACAGGGGAGCGTTCACAAGCCTTTTGTGAGCATGTCAATAGCGACTCACATATGAGCGCCTCAGGCTTTTGATCATGCGTTTGCACACAGTGGCAGGAGGGGTAAGTGCTTAAGCTCCTGTAGGGATGATGCAAGTGACACACTATCGCAGACGTATGTTCTCGTTTGATATTTTTCTTTGTATGTTTGCTTTTATCTTTGAAGTGGAGGGAGTGGAAAAAACAACATAAGATGAGGATAAAAATAGGGCACAGTAAATTTTTGAACTAATGTTATATTCAACTACTTGTGTGAGTGGTACAGCATTCTATATGCACAGGATACTACCAGTATCTACGAGCAAAAGCATACGACGTCACCTGAACTATGGAAGGATGATAAAAAACTAGGCAAATAAAGTTGTTGATCAATGAAGCCTCATACAATACACTCTAGATTTTAACTTGTCGTTTTCTTTTGTGTAGATGCATTTTCTGTATTTTGACAATTCAAAACGTATGTATCTAATAAATACAGTACATGTCTTGCCACCAGTATTTTTGTAATTTGATACAATTCTTGAAGGAGTACTTGTAATTTGTAACAAGATGTTTGGATAGTAGATTTCTTTTTGTGCTCCTCTGTGAGAACAATATCCAACAAAGAGGATGACAGGTTTTGGGTGACAGATGGTTTATGATAGAATATTTTAATCAAAGGGCAGCAGCAAGTCATCAAGGGTGCCAGACAGAGGCAAGTTTTATTTAACACAGCAAAAGAAAAAAAAAGATAAAAGTCCAATGTCCAAAATAGATTTCAAACAAATGTACATGTAAACTGAAAAAAAGACTAAAAAGAAAAAAGCTACCAAATAAATATTCACATCATCAACAGCAACAACATATTCTCTTCCATTGTTGGAATCATGTGACATTCTTTAAAGATGTCTTACAAAGATTATAAAACAAGTTACAGTATGTACAATCATACAACTTTAATAGGACATGCGTAGTTTTTTTTGACTGCACCAAGGTACCACACACTGACTACAACACAGAGGCTGGATATTAACTGATGGTCCGCGAGCTGCTTTGCGTTCTCGTCTATAAAAAGGCTTGAGCCTGGCATCGGTTCTCAACCCCAAAAGAAAGAGAAAAAAAAACACCAAGAAAAACTGATGAAGCCTGGAGATAGCATAATGGCATAACTGGCAGTTATGGCATAACTGAAGCTACACTGGATGTGGATATGTCTCTTTATCTGCTCCCATTCTGAATAGTTGCTAGGCAATGCTGAGGAATTTTGGTGTGTGTGTGTGTGTGTGTGACAATGGACTGGGAGCCTTTGTGCAAATCAGCACTTTGAGTCCCTCTGACTTCTAGGGACTGTCCACAGCTCCAGAGAGACTACGCCCACCTCTGGGGAAATACACCTAAAAACAACAACACCGGGACTCATGTCAAGCTATGAAATACCAAAGTAAAAATTTAAATAAAAATTTAAATAAAAAAGAGAGAAAGGAAGAATGGAAATATAGCTTTTTTTTGACAGGGCCAGCCTGTGCATTTTGATTCCATTTTCTACTTTTACACCCCAGGAGATTCTCCCTCCCCCCTCCCTCACACTAGCCCTTTTCACAAGTCGATTGTTAGACGTTTGTTTGAAAGTTTTTCAAAGTAGATCTTCAATGTTTAAAAAGCCGATCCCACAACCGCCGACTCAGCTCCGACGATTCAGATCAATGCGCACGCGTGCGTCTCGCCGCCTCAACGCTTTTCTCGTTATGATTATGTAAAATTGGTAGCGGGTCTGGCACCTTCAAATCGTATCGCGTTGTTCGCCCTTATGCACATTTCAGACACATTGCATGGCACTACTACTATCGTCATTGGTGACTCTACATACTTGGTGGCTACTGACGGGGAAAGAGGAGGAGCCAAACATGAATCAGAAGCTTTTTAAAATTTATTTATTAGCAAAGATGGTTTCAGTTCAGTGCTAATAAATAAAGCGTTCAGTGGAGCGTTATAGCATGACATTGATCACACAAGCTGCATCTCTACTGCCACAGGTTTACTTTGCATCACAAGCACTTAAATCATTATTGCTTTATGGTTAAAAAGCATAGAGATCAATTCTGCACACACACAATAACCATGAAGCCAATGATCTTAAGCTTGATGAATGTAAAATGTACCCTCCGTGTTTGATTGTGACACAAGTGCTGCCTATTGGAGGTCAATATATTAACGAGAGAGTATACGACAGAAAAACTAGAGTCATCCTGGAAGAGTTAAAGTCGAAGGGATTGGAAGTGCTACATTGGATTATTTGAAGATGAAAGGAATCCACCACAGGCATAATATTGTCCAATGAAATCTGAATGGATATGAAAAAGGCATATTTCAAAAGCTGCATACCAGTTGAGCACCGTCAATAATCAAAGTACCAACGATGCGATGCTACAATAATTTTCTGAACATTTGAAACTGCAAATCAGATTTTTTTTTCTCCAGTGTATTCGGCACACCGCTTACGCATTATTCTATGCTTACAGAAGTCCTTAAAGAATAGAACAAAAAACCCTAAAGAGTCTTTAACTTGTCAAAGCCTTGACATCCTACATGCCACCCGACAGCTCAACACTGAACTGCTCGTCGGTACACTCCTGGTCATGGCAAAAGCATTGCTTCTCACCTTTTAAGAAATATCTTGTCTCTTCGTCGAAGCACTATATTCAAATAGAGGGCAGTTACATCATCTCCCTACACTGGAAGCCCCACTCACTTGTCTTTGACATTTTATCGTTTTTGTATTTATATATTTTTTCTCTTCCACTAATTTCTGTACATACTATAATAGAGCCACGTTAGTCAGATCCTTCCGTTTTGTCTGGCGAGAGCCTATGGAGTGGCAGGACCCTCCAGAGCTACACAACCTACAGCGTTAACCCATGCATCCCGGACGACAGTCTTAACCGGGTGTCTGCACAGCAGCCCACTCTAACAGCACTCATCGTCCCTCGTCCCGCTCTCATCCCCACCGAGACAACGAGACGTGGAGCAGCTCTCTATAGCTCTCATTGTGCGGATCATCTCGCTTTTCCCTTAAACACACACACCTCTACACCTCCGCAGGCCTAAATGGGAACACCAGCAATATGCTATTTCACACCTCACAGGCCATAGTAAGAGGTGTATATATATATATATATATATATATATATATATATATATATATATATATATATATATATATATATATATATATATATATATATATATATATATATATATATATATATATATATACTTACAGTTTTTCTAATGCCTGGTAGTTTCATGCGAGCAAGACCTGTTTTGGTATTTAGAAAAATATCCATCGAGATGTCTGAGATGTCTGAGAGGCATTTATAAACATCACAAGATTAAAACCGCCACACGTTGCACATTTCCAGTTCGGGACTAAATCAACATGTGCCTAGAGATAAGAAGTAAGTTGGACCGGATGTCACACCGTTACGGTTGCATACTGTTTACAGGTGATAGAAAAATTATAGCTTGGATGAGCAAACCTTTGATATCGTTTGTTGAAAAGCAAGGAGGAACCGGCAGTGGAGAAAGATGGATGTGCGCTGACTCGGTCAGGAGCAAGTGGACAGCGGGGCGTCCACCTCCTCTGACGGGTGTTTGGTTTCCAGGGGGGGGTGAGGGAAGGATTCAGCAGGGAGCCCTTCTCTGATAAAGCCGTCGTGCCCACCCCCCATCCCCGAGACCAAAGGAGGCAGGGGGGGCTGGGAGCCACACGTGGGGAGCGTCACCCCCGGGGGGCTCTCTCTCTCTCCCTCTCTCTCTCTCTACACTCACATGACCGAGCAGCTCTTGGTCTTCTCCTTCTTGAAGGTGGAGGAGAGCAAGTCGGACTTGCTGGGAAGGTGGAGCAGTCTTTTGGAGAGGCGGCGGGTGGGGCTGGGCTTGGGCAGCGGCTGCAGCTTGTTGATGCAGGCCAGGGCGGCTGTGCGGAACACGCTGTGAATGCTCTTCTCGGAGGTGAACGCGGAGCATTCCAGGTAGGCCTCGGCACCCAGCTGCTTGGCCATAGCAGAGCCCTGGAGGAGAGAGAGGGAGGGGGGGGGGGGGGGGGGGGGGGGGTGATGAGGAGCCGGCCATTCCAATAATATTCTACTGACGTGTTTCAGTTAATCCAACACAGTGTTGCGTGAGAATTGTTCCGTGAAGAGCTATGTTTTGTTTCCCCGCTTCCTCTCACCTGCTCGTGGGTGATGGGGGTCTGTTTCTGGTTGGACAGCTCCATCAGTGTGCAGACGTCTGTGCGCAGGTCGGTCTTGCAGCCGATTAGCAGGATGCGCGTGCTGGGGCAGAAGTCCAGGATCTCAGTCTTCCACTGCAGACATGGAATACATTAGTAGGGATGCACAGAGACCAAATCCTGCTATCCGTCACGCCAATATTGGGCTAGTCTGTATAATAATAATAACTTTATTTGTATAGCACTTTTCATACAGAGGTTGCAGTTCAAAGTGCTTCACAACAGTAAAAAATACAGGTATAAGCGAACATAAAAAAGATAGACAGGTAGCAAGGTATGGTAAATCATTCAGTATAAAAATAGTTTATAATGATTCTAAAAATTATAAAATAGAACGGACATACAACAGGGTATTTAACATCCAACAGAGCAGTGCATCAGTAAGAAGTAAAACGTGTGATAAAATAGATAAAATAAGATAAAATGAGCATAGAACCGACACATGAATTTGATAGGCAGTGTATAAAAGTAGGCAGGGTAAGAATAGTGCAGGTAAGTCATTGAAATGCCTGAGCAAAGAGCATTTTTTGAAGCTGTCTATTGAAGATGTCTAGAGAGTTGGCTTCCCTGATTTTGCGGTAGTTTGTTCCACAGTTTTGGGGCATAGTTGATAAAGGCTGCATTACCAATCCTCTTTTGATTGTTTCTGGGAGCCTCTAGTAGTCCAGCAGCTGATGATCGCAGTGTTCTTGTTGGCGTGTAATTTATTGGAGTGTTGGTGATGTAGCTAGGTCCCTGTCCATTTAGAGCTTTGTATGTAAGGAGAAGGACCTTAAAGTAAATTCTAAATGTTACAGGAAGCCAGTGTAAAGCAGCTAAGACTGGACTAATGTGCTCTCTCCTTTTGGTTCTAGTTAGCAGTCGGGCTGCGGAGTTTTGGATTAGCTGAAGCCTCTCTGTGGTTTTCTTATGGAGACCTGTGAAAAGTGCATTACAGTAGTCTAACCGGCTAGATATGAATGCATGAATTCGCTTCTCAGCATCGTTCTGATTAATAAATGGTCGTACTTTTGCTATATTTCTGAGATGGAAGAACGATGTTTTCGTTACTTTGCTAATATGAGAATTGAAGTTCAGTTCTGAATCTATGATAACCCCGAGACTAGTGACCTCAGATTTGATCCAAGGGGTTAGTCCTCCCAGGTTCTTTATTAACGTTTCTTTTTTAGTTTTGGGGCCGATAATTAGAATTTCAGTTTTGTTCTCGTTTAGTTTCAGGAAGTTCTTACTCATCCATTTATGTATTGCCAGTAAGCAGTCTGTAATGGAGATAAATAATCGCTGTATCATTTGGTTCAGCAGATATGTACAGTTGTGTATCATCCGCATAGCTATGGAAATCTACATTATGTTCTCTGATGATATTACCCAGCGGTAACATGTAAAGGGAGAAGAGTAAAGGACCTAAGCAACTCCCTTGTGCAACTCCATAGTTGTTGTCGTATATATCAGACATGTGCTCTCCTAGTCTAACATAGAATTTCCTCCCTCTGATGTATGTTTTGAACCAGCCTAGCACATGTTCTGAGAAACCAACAAGGTTTTCAAGACGATCGATTAGAATATCGTGATCGATTGTATCAAATGCTGCACTGAGATCTAGCAGGATAAGGATGGAGATCTTATTCTCGTCAGAGTTTAGCCTGAGGTCACTGATTATTTTGGTGAGGGCAGTTTCAGTGCTATGATATTTTCTGAATCCCGACTGAAATTCTTCTAAGATGTTGTTTTGAAAGGAATTTATTTGAACTGAAACTATCTTTTCAAGTACTTTGCTAATGAATGTATCAGAATAATAAATCCAACCCGAGAGCCATGTGTAAGATGAGGACACAGGACTTTCTGCATTTTTGGCACATATTATTTTTTTATTTAGAAGCATGTTAGTGGAGGAAAGTGGCTTACATCAGCGAACACCCTGGTACAGACTACAGCTAATGGGGATACTAATAAATAAATAAATAATGACTAAATTATTTCTTTCCAGTGGCCACCAAACTAATAGTCTAAGACAAGTCCATACGGTTCAGTAAAAGCAATGGATCCCTGGGAAGAACCAGCTGTGAATGGAGGATCAAGAAGAGAGGCCAGAGCTTGAGATAGATGATGCCAATATGCACTGGTTATTTTAGTATCTGAAATAACATATCTTACAGTACTATATATATATATATGCCTCGAAAACAACCCATATTGTGTCTAAACTCTGAAAAGAAACCCATTGATTATTGAATATGCAAACATGGGTCTTAAAGGAACACGCCAACATTTTGGGAAATTAGCTTACCGTCTTCTCCAGAGCGAGACAAGATAGATACCAGTTTCCTCTCCGTGTGTTCAGTAGAAAGCCATCTGGCTGCATTTTAGCCTAGCTTAGCACAATGAATGGAAGCAGACATGACCGGTTAGCCGAGGCATTGTCCAACTCACAAGGGCTAAGCTAGGCTAACATGCAGCCAGATAGCCTTCTACTGAACGCACAGAGAGGAAACTGGTACCTATCTTCTTGTCTCTCTCTGGAGAAGACGATAAGCTCATTTCCCAAAATGTTTACGTGTTGGCGAATCAGAGCACGGAGTGAGAGACTTGCCTTCTTGAGCCCGCTGTCGACTGTGTCCGGGCGGCTGATGTCAAAACACAGCAACACGGCGTCCGAGTCGCTGTAACACAGGGGCCTCACGTTGTCATAGTAAGGAGAACCTGGGAGGGGGGGGAAGAGGAGAGAAGTAGTGACGTGGATGAAAGACCACACCCGACTGAGGTGGAAGGAGGAACCATACAAGACGCACAACGCTGTGAGAAAGAGCAGGCGTCGTATGCCGATTCCACCGTTTCAAAATAGGCCCAGTTGGTTTCATTCAGTGTTGCGTTCCCCCCCCCCCCCAACTATGGATCGGAATCTACAAAAGGCCCATTTCTGGAGCAGAACTAGTATGCGATTCTGAGCCCTGGGTTAGACTTTGAGAATCTGGGTCACACAGACAGGGAAAGGTTTATGGATCCACAGCGCTTTTAATAATTAACTGATTGGGAGCAGATACGGCTTATCTCTGGTACTGCTTGCTGTGTAACACTATGCGGCGCATGGCAGAGCAGTGAGGGGAGACGGGGGGGACAGAATACAGGGACGAGGATTATGTGCGATAGGCATCACTTCTCGTGCTGAGCCCTACTTTGCGGCCCCTGAAACTGCTCCTTTCGCTGCTCCTCTCTATCCTCTATTGGCATTTCAGAGGGGGAGAAGATGACAATCGAGCACTAAATCCTCATTGATCTTCTCTAGCAGTGGATTACGCACGTGGAACAGTGAGGCTTGGGGCAGGCAGACGCTCCCACTCATGCTCGGAATCCTTAAGTAAGCCACCCACCCCCCTAAAGTCCTCCGAGCCGCGCGCAATACCTCCGGTCCCTCCGTTACCACAGCAACAGGCTCGGAATCCACCATCTGCATCAAGTATTCCTCCCACCCCCTCCATAAAGGCTCGCCTTAACTGCCAATCAATCATTTTACACCACACACCGCCCACCCACCTACTGCCGAGGACATTCCTCTGTTCGGCAACAGGGTTGGAGGGACCGTAGACCCATCACACACACACACACACACACACACCACACACACACACCACACACACACACGCACACACGCACACACCACCACAACCCCTAGTGAGACTGGAACCATAGCATTTGGTTCTATTTGGCGAGAGCCAGGGGTGAATTCCGTATCAGGTGAGATGAAAGGGAAGAGGAGTGGCTCAGTGGGATTAACATGTTTACTCAGCTCCCATATGAGTCTCAGTGGGGATTCAGTCCCCCCCCCCCCCATGGCTATAGATAACAACAGCAGACAGTGTAATCATTCATTAGATATTACGTAATTAATGTATTTACTATGTAGAAAACAACACACAAGAACAAAGTAAAAAAAGCCACTGTAAAAAATATAAAAGCACAACAAAAAAAACCATTGGGCATGTGCATATGGATCAGTTTCATAAATAGTTAATGATTTTCCACATTATCAAAGGATAAAATTGAATTTGCCAGCTGCCGGGAGTCGTGAGTGGAATAATGACAAGCTGTGCTGGAATTCCTCAGGGCTCAGTGTCCGGAAGAAAGTCAACAGCGAAGGAACAAAGGGACTCACTTGTTGCATCACAACTCTGTCTCTTTCTTGTACTGTTAAAACGGGGATTCATGTACCCAAACAACGCGATTAAGACTAATAATTTACCACCAATTATTGTATTTGCACAAAGAGAATAGAGTTCCCCACCCTTAGGCTGCATTGTGGAAAATATAGCCCTGCAACCCTCGCCACCAATTGATATTTTGGAATTGGAGAAAGATCATGATTACCTAACAACCCAGGTGTCTCTCATCTGCGAGAGACACACACTAAAATGAGAGCGGTTAACGCCATTGAGAGACGCGATGGGGTTGGACTGACCACTTCAGAGATCATAATATGCCCCGCTCTCTCTCTAACATAGAGGTATGTAACTGGCTTGGCCCCGGTAGAAGATTAAGAGCCCCTGTGGGTCTGTCTCTCCCACACAGGGTAATCACAAAGCCGGGAGCACGGGTGTGATTCTGCATTAAACGGCCACTGATCTAAATGCACCGATCGATGGACAGGCACACGGGGGGTGGGGTGCGGTGGGGGGGTTGTCTGCATGGAGCGTTTCAATTAAAGCTGAGAAATTACTCACCCTGTCAAGGAGAGGGTGGTAGGAGGGAGGACAGGTATATCTAGCACCTTTAAAGCCTTCCTTCAGACAGTGGCTATTCCCCTTTTGCATTATTCATATCGTTGGCCATCTTTAAGAGGGAATAAATAAATTAAATAATGATGTGAAAGTGAACTGAGGCAGTGTGACGTTTGTTCCCCAGTAGAAGTAGTAGTAGTAGTAGTCGTAATAGCGGTGTTGGGACTAACTGCGCTGCACTACAGTCGTGAACCCAATTTCTAGCCCAGGAGGAAATAGCTATGTTTCTATTATGGCAAGAAAAAAGGCCATAGATGGGAAAAGAAGAGAAAGGGAGGCGTGTAGCCTACTGAGGGAGATCACAAAGAGCCCTCCTCTGCCACGAATCCTTCACCCCCTGCAGTCTGACATCACACAGACAGGAGCACTCTAGAGCTCTCTCTCTCGCTCTCCCTCTCTCTCTCTCTCTCTCTCCCCATTTCTCCCTCTCACTGCTACAGGCTAAACACTACCACTACAAAAAAAGAGCTGGATGGACTGGATCAATGCACAGCTCCAAAGCAGCATGATGGCACACATGTATCCCCCCCCCTCACCCCGCCTCCCTGGCTACAGCAGATGGAGACGTTCTGAGGCATGAAACATGGACAGTGTGGCCGACTGACTGGGGATCGGAAAGGGTGAATGTGTGTGTGTGTGTGTGTGTGTGTGGGGGGGGGGGGTATGGGGTGAATGGGTACATTGCCGAATTCCCACGGCTGAGCTCCACTCCATCCATCTTGATGACGAGGCGACGCCCGGAGCAGAGAACTGTGGAGGTAGAAAGTGGGCCATGCAGTGCAGAAAGTATAGGCTCCAAATCAAGCCTGCTGTCCTCGGGAGCACATGGGTGGGGGAGGGGCACGTCTGCTTTTGTATGTGTACGGGTGACTGTGTGTACAGTACCGCGTACACGTGTCCTCATGTCAGATTGAGTGAGCGACACGTTCCTAGTCCCACGTCATCATTAGCGCACTGGTCTCCGAAAAGGGAAGACGCCAAGGTCAGACTCACACAGACTTGGGGGGATTAGAGAGAGGAGCCCCGCCTATCCCTCCGCCCAGGGGAGAGATGCTGGTGCTGCAGTTGCTACGTACGGAGCTCAGAAACACAGTCAATAAAGCACACTGTGCTGCATCAGACACGAGACAGGAACTAGAAAGCTAGAGATATAGCTTCTTTGTTCCTGACCAGAGACTCATGTCTCAGCTATCCATGCAGTTATTTCCAATTTGACATTGGTCTGTAGTGTGATAGTAAAGGGTTAACCTTCTGTAGTGTGGTAGTGAAAGGGTTAACCATTTGGTAGTGTGGCAGTGAAAGGGTTAAGTACAGACGATGAGAAAATTGGGCACAGACAACACGTCGTCTTGTTGTTGAATGTTGTCTGACGAAGGCCCCCTTGGCTTAAAAGGTTATGTTTTTAATATTATCCTAGTTAAAGAAACGTCTTATAGAGAGAGTGTGGCACCCATTCATGATACATGTGCGTAAGGATATCATCTTCAGAAATGTTATTACTGTGTAAGACAAGCCACCTAAAGATAGCTAATAACTTCATTATGCATCATTATGAGTTTAACTTCAATGTCAATAATTTTCTAATATTAAGTCAAGTGTCCAAATTGTGATGTGAGCTAATAAAAACTCCCTACCTGCTCCCATCCATGCCACGTCAGAGTGGATGATACCATCTAGGTGGTTGGATGAACATTTAAAATGAAGATGTTTTGATGCTCATCCTGGCTGTCTCCATCTAATAATAATAATAATAATAATAATAATAATAATAATAATAATAATAATAATAAGCCCCTTCGGAGAATGTACAGACTACAGAAATACCTTTCCTAGTAATACCTGATAATATGAGACCATTAGTAAAATCTTGATTTTTGCCCATTAACTTGAAGCATTTCATCATCTTTTTTTAATGACGTCTAGGTTTTTACAACCGAACAGATTGTTTCATCAGCTAAATTAGATATTGGCTCATTCCAAATCAATCTTATTTATGTATCACACAGCTAATCATTATATGTACCCCCGAAACACAAAGCCTTGTATCAGCAAGTCCATTCAAACTGGTATAAATTACCCCTTAACAATGTAACAAGATTCATTATTCACTATTCATGAGTTACGGCCACCGGACGGTGTTGGCTAAGTGCAAGGCTGACCCCCCCCCCCCCCCCCCCTCTTTCTCTCTCACTCTCTCTCTCCCCCTCTCTCCCTACATGTCCCGATTGGCCCGGGCTGATTAAAACGGGTGGATTGATTTTGGTCTGTAAATCCACGGCAGACCAGGGAGGTAGCTAGCTGGCTGCCATGGGGGCCGGTGATGAGGTCAGTCCAATCAATGGAGAGGAGCCAGGATAATGAGGACTCGGAGGCCCACTCAGCGTGGTGGGGCAACAGCACAGCAGCTCCATGCAATTAGAGGAGATTACAGCGAGAGGGAGGAAGCTGTATGGTGTGTATGTGTGTGTGTGTGTGTGGCTGGCCGGCCGTCAGTGAAACCGCACTGTCTGTCATTCATCATCTAGGGAGCTGGTGGAAGATTGGCATCGTCAGACACAGATGTGAGGGGGGGCGGGGGCAATATGGTCACCACCAACACCACTGTCAAAATTAGGGGAGGTGATAGAGACAAAGAGAGGAGGGGGAGGGGGGGTAAAGGTAGAGGAAGGGAGAACAACAGTGGCAGAGGAAGAGAGAGGGTGTAGAAGGAAGACGTAGTAGTCAGAGATTTTGGAGTGCACTGCAACAAAAGAAATCTCCATCATAACAAGTCATGTTATGTCGACATGTCGCCTGTGGCGCTTTTTTCCTATTGCTAGGTTTTTAGTGAGTTTTTCCTTACCTTCGTTGGGGAATGTCTGGGAGTGTCGCATATTTGGATTTTATGGTGGATTTTTGTTCTTGATTTATTGTGATGTTTCTTCTTGACTTGTTTAAAGAAGACTTGTACAGCCCATGGGGGCAATACCTTGTGATTTTGGACTTTACAAATACATTTGATTTGACATGTAGTTAACCTTGTATTGTTGAGTCTTTAGACTCATTTAGTTAAAAGAAATGAAAAGGAAATTCTGACAAATGAGAGGTGAGACATCCTCACTTTTCAATACGAGATACGTCAGGAGACAAGTGACAATACTTATGTGAAATAATCAGTCCACTTCTCTCAAGATCATAGTGTTTTGAGAACAGGCTGCAATAGACTGAAGTTAACTGTACTGAAACAAGTGAAATTATCTCCCAACAACACACACATGCTTATTTCAAGAAAACTGAGACTCAATACAAGGTAAAATAGCTCATTGAGATGGAGATTTGTTTCTTGCAGTCACACATATTATTTATATAGAGTGAACGAGTAGGAAAGAAATCGAGAAGGAAAGCACCATCTCAGCCTCTCATTAGGTCAATCAGGAGTAAGGGCGTAAGGGATGGCCTAGTCTAGATGGTCTCGTTCTTAACTCAGTCTAATAATCCCCGCCACCACCACGCTGTTTGGGTGGCTGACCTGGGCCAGCATATGGAGGAGAATGCAGGTCACACAACCCTATCTGAGCCCCCTGCCTGTCTGCTCCAGAAACCTCCCTGCCTCTGTGGAGGGATCCCGCCGGACATCATCCCCAGGCAGGCAGGCAGGCAGGCAGGCAGGCAGGCAGGCAGGCAGGCAGGCAGGCAGGCAGGCAGGCAGGCAGGCAGGCAGGCAGGCAGACACGGAGCCCACTCACACCGGCCAGATTAAAGGCCAGCGCAGATTTGGGCTAGTCTGTCCCTTGTATTCTTTTGTAATTTCTGATTTTATCACATGCTTTTTTATGTCCATGTTTATGTCAGATAGCATTGCTGCTTTTATAATGGAATGATAATTTTATAATGATCTTTGTTTTGTACTTTTATTTATTGTCAAGTGTCTTTGGGTTTGAGTACCTTGAAAAGCACTGTACAAATAAAATGTATTATTATATTATTAATCAGGGAATTACATTCACTATTTTCCCCGTTGCTACTTTCATTGTCAGATTGCAGGGGGAAAACATATCAGAGCAGAGTAATCACTGTATCATCATCATTATACACAAGTAGGTTTGTTACATAAGAGGTTCGCTGTTACCACACACACACACACGCACACACACGCACACACACACACGCACATGCACATGCTCGAGCCTACTCACTCAGCCATGGTGACCTACTGAAGCTGTCTGGCACATATCCAGCATGGCTGACAGACTATGGAAGGAATGGGATGTGGGCTCGATGGGGGTCATGCTGACATGCATGGCGTGGAGGGACTCAAACAGGTGCTGTTGGAGACCCAGGTTTACAGTATCCAGGTCAATACGCTACACTGGAGAACCCTGGGGAGATCCACACTGGTATTGACCTTCCTCTGCTCTCTACTCAACGTATCAACACACAGGCCCGGACGAAGCACACGCTGAGCAGCTAAGATAACAACTGAAGCAGTGCCAATCGCTTTCCTGCTTAGTTCAGTGAAGCATAATGCATACAGATGATACGGAGGAAGTCCATTTAACTGCAATACTTCACACAAACAATGGAATATCCGTAGCTTCCATGACATGTCTTATCTTCTTATAAGTGACATGGGAATGATTGTCAAATGTATTACATGGAAACCAATCAGCAAGTGCAAATCGAGTTAAGTTAAGTTGTACCTTAATTAATCCCCTTGGGGAAATTCATCCTCTGCATTTTGACCTGGATCCTATTTATGATCAGTGGGCAGCCACACAGTGCAGCGCCCAGGGACCAACTCCAGTTGTAATGGGAGTACCTTGGTCAAGGGCAATGGCAGGAGTACGTACCTAGCATGCATGTCTTTTTGGTGTGGGAGGAAACCCACGAAAACACGGGGAGAGCATGCAAACTCCACACAGAAATGCCCCCTGCCGGTGGTTTGAACCCGGGACCTTCAGAGGTGCTAACCACTGTGTCACCATGTCGCAAAGTCAGTGTGTGATATACTGTAGGCACTAGGCAGTATAGTGCCTAGATGCTAAATCCTATAACTGCATCAGTCTTCATGGTTATAGATTTTTGCAGCAAGGAGAAAACTATTTCAGCCCCCAAATAAAATACACACACACACACACACATCAAAGAAGATGAGGCAACAGGGGGTCGCTGAACATAAAGTACCCCGCCGATAACAGAACAAATCTCCATACATTTACATACTAACTCATTTTCATACAGATAGGGTCACGGAGAGGAGATCACCAGCTCAAAACAAAACCAATATCCAGAGACAACATGAAGCAAGCACACAAGACTCCAGTGCCTTGCAGCACTGGAGCAGAGATTGAGGGTCGATCCCTTTCTCTCTCTCTCTCAGATCAAAGTGCATAGCCTATTATGGCAGACTCCAGTGGTGCTGCAGACAGCCTGTCAGGCCAAGATAGAGACGAGAGAGAACGAGTTACCTGATGTATCCCACAGACTGAGCTCCACGCGCTGCTCCTCCAGCTCCAGGCAGGCTGTGTAGTTCTCAAACACCGTGGGGACGTAGGTCTGAGGAGGGACAGTTAGCATTCTTAGCAACACAATGTAATGACTAATTAGTGGTGAGGTGTCAGTCAGTCAGTCAGTCAACATCCTGCCGCGGGAAGTGGAATTTGTCGTGTTAGTAAATGACTGAGAGATAAAAACATGCTATCCTTCCTGGATAATTTGAATGTGCAAGGATGAGTGAACCGAGTGATTACTTATAAGAGAGACATCCTCATTATTAGGTTTATGTTCAGTCTTATTCCAATGAATGCAAATATTATAGGCCCAGATAAAATTATATATGAATGAAGTAGCCTATTGCTGCTAACATGTATGGTCAATAGGCCTATTAAAAATATCACATTACACAGGCTTAATAAAAATACACTGTAGTCTATTAGCAGACCATATGACATTCTGGGAAATCATCACTGCTCCCAGTCTGCAAATGACGTTCTCAGAAAAAAATATTTGCTGAAAAAAAATGCTCTTTTGAGATATTGTTCGTAAATATATTGTGACAATATAGTAGTCTACCGTCTACTGAGATATGACTCCCCCAGCACCCGCAAAAGACACGAGACACAGTGATTTAGAGCAACATTCGCAGCATACCTCTGGATAACAGTCTTTAGCCAGGACTTGCAACATCGCTGTTTTTCCGCATTGAACGTCTCCAACAAGAACCAATTTACATCTCACCACCAACGGCTGTGTATTTCTCCTTTCCTTCATCGTCTTTATAAAGGCCAATAATTAACAGAATGTTTTTTTTAAAAGCGACAGTAAACCCCCAAAAACGTCCAAGTATGAGCGCGGCGTTCCGACGTGTGGTCCTTAGAGATCTCCGCAGTTGATGTGATTGAATTGGCCACTGCGTCTCTTTATACACGGCCCCAGCAGCCAATGGGCGCGCGCCATTCTGCAGACATGCCAGCATCACTGTCCCTGCTCCACACGACGCACTCAGACGGGGACATATTTTGACGATGATCAGAACAATAACTGCATTTAAAACAAACTGCCAATGTTGTTGTGAAAAGGCGGTGCATGAAGCATATGGAATATACGTTTTTTTCACGCCTGCAGCAGTATTCATCTCAAAAGTGCAGGACCTATTCTATTCAAAATTGAATTTACATAAAAGTGTGAATAATATAAGTCTGTTGGCCCTGCTGTACCATTTAGGTATTATTGCTTGAAGTATATGCCTGAGGCAATAGTTAGTCGAGACAATAGAGGCACTTTTATTCAGTCACCTGGCTTGTTGTCATAGTTATTGCTTGACTTACTAATTGAATAATCAGATTGACTTAGATCTGCAGATCAATAACATGCCAGGACAGAGGACAATGGAGGTGATAGGCCACTCTACTGTTGACTAATTTGTTTACTTTATTCTGCACCGCAGGGTCAGTTCAATTCCATTATGGAATAGATTAGAAATACTTTATTTATCCAGAGGGAAATTCAGCTATATCATCTACATCAGTTTATCATCTAAACATTTGCATTTCCCCATAGAGAATCGTCCAGTATCTCTCATGAACTGGGTTGAACATTCCTGACTTATTCATACTACTATAAGTAGACCCTCGAAGGCGGCTAAGTGGCGCAGTGGGCAAGGCGCTCGCCACTAGTGCAGGAGATGCTGGGTTCGAGCCCAGCTCTCGGCATTGCTACCAGCTTGGCTGGTCGTTCATACTAACACAATTGGCAGTGTTAGGGGTGGGAAAGCTGGTGGGTGGGTCCTGGTCGTTGTAAACAGCGACTCCTACAGTTCGGTCGGGGCGCCTGCTCAGCGAGGAAAAGGATCTAAGGGGGGTAGTGTGACTAACATTGGGATGGGAGAAAACAAAAAACTGAGGAAAAAGGAGGGGGAAAAAATAAAAATAAATATAAAAAAATAGACCCTTGCTTTGTCAAGCTCACAAAGATAACACGACACAAATATCAGGTGATCTGTGTATTTGTTCCTGAAAGTCAACCGCATTTGCATTGAAGCGCTCCAATCCGAGGCTGTGTATCTTGTCATTTCACACAGGAGGTCTAATCGCTCTCAAGCGCCACAAACATCAGTGTTAGATATCAGTTACAATTACCCTGTTGCCCGCTGTCCTTCTTCTCTCTGTAGATCACACGTGAACAGCAAAAAACATAACTGGATGTTTTTGTATATAGTATAGGTAGCATAGTGACATATAGTATAACTGTATATTGTATAGTATGTACATGACTCATTACCTTTTAATTCGTAAGCTTAGCATTGTATTGTATTTTATTTTATCTTAGTACTTTTATCATGTCTATTATATTATCTATTCTATTTTATTCTATTATTATTTGTATTTTTTTGCACAATCGAAGCGGGCATGGCCACCTTCATTTCACTATGTCTTGTGTATGTGATGAATAAACCTCTTGAATCTTCAATCTTGAATCGTGATGAGCAGACACAGGACTGTGTTTTTAGGATCTTGCACAGTGCCATGTTGTCTGTAGATGATCTCCGGTGGAGTGATGCGAGAGGCCACAGGAGTCAGGCCCCCTGGTAAGATAAGACAAGATATTCCTTTATTGATCCCGTTGGGGAAATTCAGGCATCACATGGGGAGGGGGGAGGGGAGGTAGGCCTACAGGTAGTAGAAGACATGGTACAGGTCATAGAATTATAGTACAGTGGAGAAGTAAAAAATTTAAATAGAATAAAAAAAAGGCAGTGTAAACAATATAACAATATATAATTAACTCTGGACATGCGCATATGGGCAACAAGGCAGTCAGCTATAGCAACCTCTCAGCAGGGTCAAGATAGAGGTCGGGGGGGGGGGGGGGAAGCAGCCTAACCACTAGAGACCCACGCGATAGAGGTTTCACACCCTCAAGGTTATTGCTGAATGGGAAGAGCTCCTCGGTGCAGATAAAGGACAATTAAAAGACAAAAGTCAATTAACCGGTCTCCCCGGTGCCTATAGCTTACTGGCTAATTTAGTTTGCACGGCCAATCAGGGCTCTTGCTGAGTTACCGCCCTGGTGGGTCAAAGCAATTTGCCTTTGTTCTCACACGGCTCATATCAGTCATCCCCCATGCTGACAGCTGTCTATGTTTTACGGTGCCAATATGTCTTGTTTTCATCACACACAACTCTGTTTGTGGGTTTTATCCGTGGCTGCTGAGATGAAAGAGGCAAACGTTGTAAAAGTGCAACATCGATACGAACAAAAACTCTTGCTAGGCTATGTTTGGATTTCTATTAAAATGTTCACCAATAATTCTTCACCTATACTGCACTCCCATTATGAAATACTTGTCAATGACCCTGAGTCTGCCCAGTTATAGCAAATGGAGTGCATTTGCAGTATATAGCACTTTTATCTAAAGGGCCTTACAACTCATATGCGGCCTTGCTATGTTTCACCTGTTTCAACTGAAATGGGCCCCACTCACTAGCAGGGCCCCGGATTGACAAAGCAGTAGCTTCCTGCCTTATGTGCAAACTTGTCTAAAACATTATATTGGCTTACTATTATGATTCTGGATGAGGTATAATATAATGCATCATATCTTCAGAAACCTCAGACGTTTTTGTAAATATAAGATAAGGGCCCCATGTTTGAAACTGAACCTTATGTTACAACGTATGCCTCACATTCACCCATTCACTTACATGGTGGAGTCCACCATGTAAGTGAGGTGGAGGGTTCACTGTCTTGCTCAAGGACACTTCAACACGCTGCCTGGAGGAACTTGAACCGAACCTTCTCGATTACCAGACGACCATGTGTATAATCAAATCCCACGAGGAGAACCCTCTCACCTCTGTCTCCCTCTCAAACTTTCTACTGTCTCAATAAAAAAACCAATTAACGGCTAAATGGAAGAAAAAGCAGATGCACAGCAAAAAAATCACCATGAGTAAAATCTTGAAAGAAGTAAGAATATGTTTAGACATTATTAAAATTCACATTCATTCATTCACTGATATTTCAAAATAAAACTATATATATATATATATTTATATATTTAAACAAGAAAGAAAATAAACACGACAAAGAAGGACAATGACAATCACAAAAAGTATGTAATATGATATAAATCACTACTGATAAAACAAACAAACATACACAAATAAACAAAACAAGTGTTTTTCCTGTTGTTTCCCCCCCGAATGAGTTACTCCCTGAAAAACGTGACGCTCATCATCTCTGGTTAAGCACAAGATTTAAAGCAAGATTGAAACCCTTCTGCATGTGTGAATTTTACACATGTTGTCGATTAAATCAACAAATGGATTAGTCCACAAAGTCCTATGATCATTAGTCAATAAGACCCTATTTGGGATAGACGTGATTCATAAAAAAAAATGTATGGTTGGGGATGGTTGTCACACACATAATGATTGAAGAAGTGCGTCTTTAGTCGACGGCGAAAGATTGGACGGGTTTCGGCTGTCCTAACTGGGGTGGGTAGTTCATTCCACCATTGTGGGGCAAGGACTGAGAATAGACAAGAAGGCAGAACTAAAATTGAAAGTTTAATTGCATTGACAAGTTGACAAATACATAACTTAATGCATCTTAATGAACATAAACAGGAAACACATCTTTCGGCCATCCTAACAAAATAAGAACACAATAAATCGGCCTAACAATAATAGCCTACACAACATGTGACAACCAACCCCAAATAAAATGTGACGACCAACCCCAACTGGAATGTCTTGATAGCATCAAGGCTAACAGCCATCTAACAACTAGTTAGCTAGCTAACAACAATCTAAACTATAGCTATCCCTTCACACTTTTTAAGGGTAATAATTGTTTCATTATAAACCAATTGTGTAAAAGCCTAGAAGAAAAATACTGAGGAGCGGAATATTTACAAATGGACATGAAAAAACACAAAAAGTCCTCTCACCTCAAATTCAGCTGTTTCACTCCAAATATGACAATGTAGGTGAACTCTGACCCCAATTCTGGACATTTAAATACAAAAGTATGGGAGACAGGACACTCTGGTGGTGAAATATAATGAATGTGACAACCTACCCATGTGACATCGTCCCCGTTCTCCCCTATTGCTTAACCCCTGCTGGCAACAATAGCACTGTCATGGCACCGTGACACAAAGAGCAAAGGATGAACTGAACTCAACCTAACCTCCTTCAAAGAACACCACCATGGCACATCAATGAGTGGGTGGGCGATTGTGCAGAATCACCGCAGCTCTCTCTCTATCCCTCTCCTCTCTTACAGGACAGAGAGGGGCAGATGGCTGTGAATAATCAGCGGGCATGAAGTGACACCTTCCAATATGGCTGACATAAGAGGTGAAGAAGAGGGGGGACGATGGGGGTCACTGAGCTGTGACTACTGGCAGGGTAGAGCATCAACACCTTAACCCTTAACACCCTCATATGATTTGGCACCACTGTTTGTACTTTAATTAGCATGGGCAAAGAGAGGGAAGGTTGGGTCTGGTAACTATGTTACATTGTGTGTGTGCGTGTGTGAGTGTGTGTGTGTGTCTGATGGTGGTACACTAATCTTCATAACAGGATTCTCAGGATGTTTGAAATTCAGAATATGGAAACCTCTCGAGAACTCATCGCCAGCTGATGGTGTTGTAACCAAATATCCTAATCCATTATGGTTGTGTAACTTACTCAACCAACACCTATTCCATGTCTGACGTTTCAATCGTGCTCATACGAAACAAGCGCTTTGCAGTTCATGTGAAGAATGTGAATGTTAATGTGAAGTGTGCGAGAGCATTCGGGAAGATCTATCGGTCCCGGGAAAGTAAGAGAACACTGTGTTGTCTAAACTATGAACGATGGCAGGACTAGTTCCACTCTCCAGTACAGGACAGATGGTGAATGGAGATCATGAGGACATGACCAAATAGTGAGCTTCCGATAGGAAATAGAGCATAAGCTGAATGTGAACGGGCAGCATATGGAGACGGCCGTGTACTTACATGTGGGACCACTTGACTCAGTCGACCAATGTGTGTGGACTGAGGAAGGAGGCCGGAGGTTAGTCAGTGTGGAGGGAACCGTGTGGTGTTTTCAGTTTTACCATGTGTGCTGTGCTGGGACTCACTGAGAGGCAAAGAACATGTTTCAATGACGCAGTCTTTTATTAACTCAAACACAAGCACTTGCAAACTCCCAAAAGGAACTCAAAACTCGAAACAAAGTCTTCTCTTGACCATGACTGTCATGACATGTCCAAAACTGAAACGAAACCAAAAACCAAAAAGTTATCCTGAGCCAATAGAGCACACCTGGGACACCTCCTCTTTGAGATGTGAGATGGCGCGGCCGAGGTTAGTCGCCGTCTGGTTAGCTCCGCAACGATTGTGCGTATTTTTTTTTATTTTTTTTTAAATTTATTTCACTATATGTCTTGTGTATGTATGTGATGAAAAAACCTCTTGAATCTTGAATCTTGAATCTCTTTGATGAGACACCCAAGGTGTGACCAATACCTTGTTAACTCACTTGGCATCAGGAGCCACTTTTTGGATTGGATAGTCTTTATTATCCCCAAGGGGGTTTGCAACAGTAATAGTACACAGCACAACCAGTACACATGGCAAATATACAATAAATACATTAAAACATACAATAGAGCAGCCATAAAACTGCAATCAGGTGTAAAATAAGAGCACAGAGTATTTGTTAAAGTGTCTATACAGTAGCAGCTAAGCCTAAAGCTTATTTTTAAATCTTGTTTAAAAATCCAACAGCTGACGGAACAAATTATCTAAAATATCTATTTGATTTGGCCCTCCTATGGGAAGTATACCTCCGTCCTGAAGGCAGAGTCAAAACTCTGCATAGAGAGGGTGCTGAGGGTCCACTAGAATGGCCTCTGCCTTCTGAGTGGCTCTCACTTGATAAACATGACTAAGATCATTCAAGTTAATGCCAATGGTCTTCCGGAACAATACTTCCCAGCCTACTTTTATTGTGTCACCAACTACATAGCTGACTGCCAGTTGACCAGACGAGTGGCTCTTTATTGGCTTTTCCACATACAGTACCCCCATCGCCTCTCTTGAGGACCGCCGCCCTTCTGGGACTAGAGCTACGCTCTCCAGGGCTGCAACGGCTGTGGCAGTGACCTCCTGGGCTGCAGTGGCGGGGGCCCAGACAGCAAGGGCCAACACACAGGCTTCTGGGCTCACTGGAGTGTAGGCTGTTGGGGCTGGATTCTCATCCTCCTGGGCCGCTGGGACTGAGTCAGGTTACAGGGGATGGGAAGCGGGTTACAGGGCCTGGGGCTTCAACCTCCTGGGCTGCTGGGAAACAGGATACAGGGGCCAGGATGCAGGCTGCAGGGGCTGGAGGGTGAGGTCCCAAAGCTGGCTGTGCTGGCAACAGCACTGGGCAAGGCCCCAAAGCTGACTGTGCTGACAATGGCACTGGGCAAGGCCCCAGAGCTGGCTGGGCTGGCAACGGCCCTGGAACTGGCTGTGCTCACAACGGCACTGAGCGAGGCCCCAGAGCTGGCTGGGCTGGCGACAGCCCTGGAACTGGCTGTGCTGGCGATGACTGCTGGGGCATTACCAGAGCTGGGAACCACCATCGTGGAGCTGGCAACCGGGTAGGACTCTAGCACTGGCCAGGGAGGCTGTAGTTGCGGCTGCTGGGCCACCGAGGCTGGAGTCGTGGTCTGCCGTCTCTGAGCTGGAGTTGGAGTTGGAACCCCAGTGCTGCTAGCTGCTGGAGCGCAGAGGCTGGGCACTCTCTCCGCGCTGCTTCTGGGGACTGGTGGCACGGCTGTACTTGGTCCCAATCGCAGCCGCCTCTGTGTCCGGCTTTCCTCCCCCAGCTAGAATCCCAATCCTCCCTCTAGTCAACCACATCCCAGCCATGACCTCCTCCAGCCGGCAATAGAAAATCCTCCTTCAGTGCACAAACCAACATAACAGTGAGCAAATACAAACCATTCAGATTCACCACGGATTCAGATTCAGAGAGGCAGAAACACAAGTACTTACAAACAGAGGAACTCAAAACCAGGTCTCCTCTACATCTGCTCCTCCCTCCCCATCAACATGGACCCCCTGCAATTTGCATACCGCCCCAACAGGTCCACGGAGGACGCCATAGCCCATGTGCTGCACACAGCAGCATCACACCTGGACAAGAGGCAGGGGAACTATGTGAGAATGCTATTCATCGACTACAGCTCGGCATTCAATACCATAGTCCCCTCCATACTCATAGCCAAGCTCAGGGACCTGGGCTTGAACTATGACCTCTGCCAGTGGGTCTTGGACTTCCTGACTGGCAGACCCCAGGTGGTGAGAGCAGGCAACTGCACCTCCTCATCCATCACCCTCAACATAGGGGCCCCCCAGGGCTGTGTTCTGAGTCCCCTCCTCTACTCCCTGTACACACACGACTGTGTGGCTCAGCGGAGTAGCAATACAATCATCAAATTTGCTGACGACACAGTGGTGGTGGGCCTGATCTCTGCCAATGACGAGAGGGCCTACCTGGAAGAGGTCAAGGTCCTGGCGGGATGGTGCCAGGAAAACAGCCTCTCCCTGAACGTCAGCAAAACAAAGGAGATGATTGTGGACTTCAGGAGGTCGGGGGTCAAGGACTACAGCCCCCTCAGCATCGACGGGGCACCGGTTGAGAGAGTCAACAGCTTTAAGTACCTCGGAGCCTACATATCCGAGGACTTGACATGGACCACACACATTGACAGTGTTGTGAAGAAGGCACGACAACGCCTCTACTTCCTCAGGCGCCTAAGGAAGTTCCAAGTCAGTCAGAAGATCCTTAAGAACTTCTACTCATGTACAATAGAGAGCATCTTGACCGGCAACATCACCTCCTGGTTTGGGAATAGCACTGCACAAGACCGAAGCAGACTACAAAGAGTGACACGTTCAGCCGAACGCACAATTGGAGGGGGGCTCCCCACCCTCCAGAACATTTACAACAAGCGTTGCAAGGGCAAGGCTAAGAGAATCATTAAAGACTCCAGTCACCCGAACAACTGCCTCTTTGAACTGCTGCGGTCAGGCAAGCGATACCGGAGTCTCAAGGCGAGCACAGAAAGACTCAGAAGAAGCTTCTATCCCCAGGCCATCAGGCTGCTAAACGAACAATGAACACTACACAACAACAACCACCAAACGCACATAGCACACACATCCACACGCACACACTCACTTTAAACAAACACACTGTAGCACCCACTCCACACACTTTATAGCACACACCCACTTTAAACAAACACACTGTAGCACCCACTCCCCACACTTTATATTTATTGATGAAGGATTGCACTACAACTCGTACACCTTACTGTAAATTGTACCTAAATTGTACCTCATCCCATTTCTGCTTTGCACTATATAGTACTGTACATTAGTACACTGCATAGTATTGTATATTATATGGTAACTCAGAACATTGTACATATGTCTATACCGAACACTGTGACCTCATTTTCTTCTTCTAAATTACATGCTATACTATGTTATTTGATACTATCTTGTCTAGCACAGTCTCTGGAGCGTAACAGTAAGAAGCATTTTGTATGAAAGTATTCTGTACTTCTGTATGACAACTATTAAAGAAACTTGAACTCTTGACCATGACATCTCCAACAAAACCAAAAATGTAAAGTAATCCTGAGCCAATAGAGCACACCTGGGACACCTCCTATTTGATGAGGTGCCCGTTATATATAGGTTGTGCCCCAGGTGTAGCCAATAGCCTGTTTTTTGGAGCTACTTGTCTCACAAAGCTGACTAGTTGACAAGACAAGTGGCTCTCTATTGGCTCTTCCACACCATGGCAGCTACAGTATGATGGTACTAGTATGGTATTTTCAGTTTTACCATGGTAGCTACAGTATGATGGTACTGGTATGGTATTTTTTTGTTTTACCATGGTACAGTATGATGATACTGGATGGTGTTTTCAGTTTTACCATGGTAGAGTATGATAGTACCAAATGATACGGCCTACGGGCCTTCTACAGATGCACAACCAAGAGCATCCTAACTGGATACATCGTCGCCTAGTATGGGAACTGCTCTGCCATCAATCGCAAAGCGCATCAGCGGATGTGAGTTTAGCTCCATCCAGGACATATACAACAGCGTGTCAGCAAAGCCTGCAGGATTATCAAAGACCCCAACCAACCCAACTGTTTCAGCTGATGCCATCTGGTAAACGGTACCAGAGTCTCAGGGCAATAAGGCTGTACAAATAACCCAATGGCCTGATAGTATCAAAAACTGAATTTGTTGGATTGATGTATGAGCCAGCTGGACAGAGATTCAAGAGACAAAGGTGAATTCAATCGATGGATTTTATTGACAGGAACACACGGAGAACGAGGAACAGTCCTGGAGACCAGCCCTCCACGGGGCTGAGAGCCTCTAGAACAGGGGTGGCCAACCTTTTTTGAACCAAGATCTACTTTTTTATTTACCACCTAGCCCGAGAGCTACCAGCCAAAATTGTATATTGTAAGCCGTCATTTGAGGCTTTATAAAAGCAGCATAATGAACACAAATCTGTCAGTGCCAAGTCCGACCTCATCTTAAATAACAAACAGCATTGATTGTTGTAGTTAACAAGGAGAGGAAGAGTTGATTTAGCAAAAAAAAAAAAAAAAAAAATTATAATCGAATTTTATTAATCAAGATCTACTTGAAATCAGCCCGCGATCAGCCCGCGATCGACTGGTTGGGCACCACTGCTCTAGAATGATGACCCAACCATGGCTTTTATACTATGTGGGAGTTCCATAGATAGGGAGCCACTGGTTAATAATGGATGATCCGACAGGCATTGGCATACATGGTCTCAGTCCAACTTTGTGTTGGTGCCAGTGTGTCGTGGCAAAATCCTGCTGACCAAAGCAAACTTGTGGCCAAGCACAGGTCATCAGGTCAAAGTATTTCTGGGTGAGGGGCGGTCAGGTAGCGTAGCGGAGATTGTGCTCGTCACCAATGCAAGAGGCTGCGGTCTCAACTCCCGGAGTCAGCATTGCTTGGGGCTTGAGCTGATCGTCATACTAACTCGTTTGGCTGGGTTAGGGGGAGGGCAAGTCATGGGTGGGAATCTGGCGTTGTGGACAGTGTGGGATATTTGTGGATATCCTGATGAAGAATGTTCTCAGTCAACCGAGGTTTGGATAATAACAAAGGTTTAATAACCAAACAGATAGATTACATAGAGAGAATGGCTGAGGGCTTCCCCCAGGTGATCAGCTGAAATGACCCAGGTGAGAAGACCTCGATTGTGGTCGGGAGGAGCCCTTTATAGTTCAACAAGGGGGGGGTGTGGTCCCATTTGATAGGTCAATTGGGGGGGGGGGGTACAGGTTTGGGGAGAAAGGGGAGGGGAATGTCTTATTCCACAGAGAGGGGGGGGGGGCACAGGTAAGGGGGATACAGGGGAGGGGAGTATATTTACATGAGGACATTCTATTATACCACAATACTCACTTTTCTTTCTTATAATGTGGGTGAGATTAATGTATAATATACCAGGATTGTTTGGAACAGGTAAAAGTGAAAATAGAAAACAATTAAAATAATGAAAATTTTGGCCGATGTGATGTTGGTTGGCATAACAGTTTAAAATAGAATTATTTACATACATGATTCATGACATGATCGACTGGACTGCGGTCTGTGTTATTTTGATATCAGAGATGTGGGAATAGATATCACCCTTTTCTTTTATTAATTGTCAATGAGTGGTCCTCAACTCTGATATCAAAAAATTATTAACATAATCATTAGAAGCTATAGCTGGGCATATATCTTGGCATACTTTCAGTCGTTCATGTCGTGACTCAGGGGAGCTAATGTGATGGTTGTACATACAGGCATCGTAATAAACCAATTAAATACATGCACTGTCTCTGTGTGGTCAGAGTGCACAGGGTGAACAACAAAATTTTGTGCAGGAATAGGATTTACACATAAGGCTAATGTGTACAAAAACATTTTAACAACCGTTAACCTGGTGGTTAATAAAACTAACATGATTGATTATGGGAAACTGTTCAAAAATATATATATATATGCACATTTTATAATGATTCTTGATGAATTTACTTAGGATCCAGTTGTATTTAACCTGAGTTTGAGTGTCACTTTCATCTGTGATTGCCTCAGTTTTGTTGGTCTTTACTTAGAATCAGGCAATTTGATTATGGGAAACTGTTCAAAAATATATATATATATATATGCACATTTTATAATGATTCTTGATGAATTTACTTAGGATCCAGTTGTATTTAACCTGAGTTTGAGTGTCACTTTCATCTGTGATTGCCTCAGTTTTGTTGGTCTTTACTTAGAATCAGGCAATTTTCTCCATTTCTTCTCTATAAATGAGGAGATAAAACGTCTTATGCATCGCTTCTGTATGTAATTCTAGTGCATATACTATCAATGGTTCACCATACAGGTGCAAAACAACAACGTTACATGTCCTCTTCTATGAGAGAATAAACCAACTGATTCTTTCTTGTCTGACAATACAATTTTGTAACCTAAGTAATTCAAATGTGATGTAATACAGTAACACAGTAAAATTTAAATAAATACATAATACTGTGGACAATGTGGCGTTCAGATGCCTCTTGGTCCACAGGTCTCTGATGATGATGTCTCTCTTCTTGACGGTGCAGTCGGGAACATTCACTCCTCCATCATTCAGAGGGGGCTTACAGGAGGTCGCCGTCCACTCCCTGTGTACCTTGTCAAGGGTCACCGGTAGCAGTCAACTATAGTGGCCTTGCAGACTCTTTTCCTGGAGCCTATGTTGTTCTCCACCACCATCACATGTCTGCCACTGTGCTCACGCTTGACCTTTATCGGGCCTAGAGACATGGCGGTAGGGCGTTTTTGAATGTGTTGTGCTGGTTGTTGGTCCCCCCGTTCCTCGTCATCACGGTACTAGAGGGGCGAGGGTTTGCTGGTGTAGCGGCTTGTCTGTAGGACGCTCTCTCTCACACGGATGACAAGCTTATCATCGGAATCCATCTTGATGGTCGGGGCTTTGGTTCCCATCTGCAGGTGATGGGTTTGGTCTGCCGTGGTCTGCAGTGTCGGGGTGGAGGCCGTCAAAGGTTGATCTCCTCTTCGTCAGTGTCTCCTTGGTCAGTCTCCTTCGTGGTCCCCTGCTCCACTTCCTTGGGGATGGCATCCCTGGGTGGGCTGGGTTGGTTCTCCCACGGTTGTTGTCGTCGCCCTGGTGGTCCTCTGCTGTCGTGGGTCGCTCAGGTCACTGGGTTGTGTTCCTCCTTGCCTGGTCGTGCCGTCGTTCGTGGTTCAGGTCACGCGTCGTCTCACTCGTCCTGTCCTCTCACCAATTTATGATCTGAGGATGATAAAAAACTGGTTTAGAAAACCTCCTCACATAAATGATTCAACGCCTTTCTGCTAAAGAGGAAAATCATTTAGGGTTAATTAATTTCATTGTGTAATACCATCGTGCATTTGATATCGTTTGGATCCGATCTTTGCATGGAATCAGAAACATTTATTTTTTATCTTTATAATCTGTGATGTCAAATTTAATTTGATTTTACCTCAGGATGCGTTTGGTGTACCTCAGGATACTTACCTCGCCACGCCTTCTCTGGTGTTCTTCACGTCTCAGTGTGGCTCGTCATAATTTAGCATGGGGAAAAAACATAAAATCTAGGCAGCCAGTTAATTTTGCATGAAAATCAATCATTCATTTTCTCGTCTACTCTTAAGTAGTATTAATTTAATTGCCTCTAATATACCTTGTGCATTTTGATAATCATTGTGTAAATGATTATCCTGCTTTCAACTGATACAAATAATTCTAACCCTAGCTAACCTTACTGTCATGCATTTGTCCTAATAAACTAACCTACACTGTAGCACTCAACACTTTGATGACCATTGTTACTCAGCTGATAGAGTTGTGCCCTTTTTGATGTCCTGTCATACAGACCCTGTGAGTCGCTTTTGGATAAAAGTGTCAGCTAAATGATCAATGTACGTGTATACCTTGTACATTTAGATAATTGTGTTTCAATTTTGGTGGTTGATATTTTGCAGTCATGGAAATGTATTAGTTGTTAAAAGATTAGTTATGAATGTTATTGGTTATAAAGCAGAAAATAGAAGGAGGGGATAGCATGCAAGTTATGTTATTTTGTTAGTATGGGAAATATGGTGCCTTTCATGACTGCAAATTCTTCACCCGTGTTCTGATTCATGTTAACTAAGTGGTTCTCTGTTGGTCCACCAAGTCTGTGGTCAGATGCAGGCATTTGCATTGCTTTGTCTCTCTTCTCCATCACCTGTGGGTTTCAAGTGTCCATCCTGAATAGTGTCTGCTATCGTCTCACAATTGATTTCCCTTTAGCTCCAAACTGCTTTGTGTTCTAATGTAGATTAACTCAGTCCCTTTCTGTCTCTTGATTGTCTGTTTGCTTCCTGTAAACACAATTTACATGTGGGTGTTTGGATGCAGATTTGTTTTAAATGGTCAATCGATTGTCTCTCAGCTCCACACCATCTTCGGTTGACATGCAAATTGTTGGAGTTTCAGTCTTTTGTGATACAGGTGTGTTTAAACACTGCTTTGTAATTCAATTTAGAGTTAAATCCGTCTGCCTCTCCTGATTGTCTGCTTGCTTCCTGTAAACACAAAAATATGTTAGTGACGCTTTGACTGTCTGGGTTGTGTTGATTAGAATCCTATTTAAAACTAGCTGTATGTGACTTATAATGTGTAAATTAAAGCAACATAAACATTCAAGTGATCTGAGATAGTTGTAATTTACTGTAACTGAGATGATAGTTGTGTATGTATATTTTCTACGTCAAATGTATATACTCTCTTTTCTTGACTCCTTTTGTATCACAAACAGTACTGAATTTGCAAATCTGGTATGTCATAAATGTATAGATGTAGCAGTACTGACTATCTGTATGTCATATATGTCCTGATGAATTGAAAATGGGGGACCCTGATGTAAACAAGACGAAAGTCTTTCTATATTATAAATGTATAGATGTAGCAGTACTGACTATCTGTATGTCATGTATGTCATATATGTCCTGATGAATTGAAAATGTGGGACCCTGATGTAAACAAGACAAAAGTCTTTCTCTGGTCTGCATCCCCATAACAATTGTGTGTATTGAGCTGTACTGTATTGTACCCATTCTGCAATCTGTTAATAAAGTTTTCAATCAATCAATCAAAGCATCTATATTTATGATTTTCATACTCACCGGGGAAAGCTGTTGTGTTGACGTTGGATCCTCACAGTTCAGTTCAGTTATTGAATAACCCTATTAACTTACCCCCTTTTGTGCCCATGTGTATCTTTAATCGAATAGTGGTTCCTGAGGCTGTAGCACGTTACGTGTCGTCAATGCAATGTTCGGTTCGTTTCTCCGGTGGTCTGGGATAATGCAACCCTGGAAACACTCTTCTGCATCTCGCCACCGCAACTCAACACTTTCCAATAGCAGCGCGCACATACATATACAAATAAAACATATACTACACGTGGATTTCATATACCCTCTGCCTTGGGCACATTAAACTTTACGTTCGCCTATGGATAGTTTCATATAAAATCATAACTTCACGGCGCGCATAGCGTGACGTCATCGCTCCAAGCGACGTTTGTGCGTTCTCATTCGCCTCGGAAATAACGCTTTGCAATTCATACAGTATTTTTCCCACGAGCTCTCAATAGCCTGGAATTCCTAAACCAGCGTTTTGTTACAGAATGAACGCGCCTGTGCATATGTGAAACGTAAACAAACTGAAACGATAAAACTATACTTCCCCAAATGGTCGTTCCCGTGGGCCGGTTTTGTTGATTCCGGAAATTACTATCCTAGTTTGTCCTGTGAGTTGCACCTCAATGTTATTCTCTGTATAACGGTACTAGTCTCTCAATGCTCGGCGCGATATCAGTCGGCATATTGTGCGCATACAAACAAGACTTTAAACAGACAAAACAACAATAATACATATAAGTTAACGTGCGTGTATATCTGACTGTATTGGATCGCTGTTCGTTTAGTCGACCAGCCATCTGCTGCGACAAGGCATTTATCCCTTGATATACCTATACATCGTTATTAAAGTCATAACGACCGAACCTGACTTCGAAATTTACCAGCGATATATTAGATGTGAATATATCGTTTAATCATACTCTCTGTCTCTTCAACTCGCGACTAATGTCCCGTTTAATGTACTTTCCGCGACTGATGTCCCGTTTAATGTACATTCACGTACTCCCGGGGCATCGCGTAATCATGTACTACTAGGACATCGCGTGATCATCTTCCCGCTATCTGTATGATCAATTGGTTAATTTAATCCAAATATATCGTTTTCAGGAATGGAAGAGGTTGTGAGCTTAGTTTGAGGTTGCATCTATGAATATATGACGTTACTCTGTTAAATCTAATTAGATTATAACAGCTTCTCGGTCCTAACTTCCCGCCTCTTTGCCAAAAGAATCACAGAATAGTTTCTAAGAGAGTAGCGTTTTCCAATGATATCACTCTAATAAGCTCACGTATCTCCTTTTGTTGCCTATATTTCAGTCTGAATTAGACTTGGGTTAGCAATCCAACAACCTTACTGTGTGCCTTAGCTTTTGGTCGGCTCCGACTCGACCTGGAATAGCACTTCAACCTTTGTGCCTAAACTTTTGGGAATAGCACATATAACCCATCCTCTCAGAACCGCCTGATAAGGATCCAGGTGCATGCGCGCCCTGGTAACGATTCTCAATACAGATCAGATATATTAATGCACATTATTCTTACTCAGCCATGATCTCAATATTTGACAACATTCTGTAATGTTCACCTGGCACAGAGAAAAGCGGGAAGGTTTTAATTCCTTGCCATACATTTTTGGTCGACCATCTATTATACTCACTTTTCTCTGTATAGCTGAAACAATACAGCACGCCGGTAGGACGCAAGAGTCCGTCACAAGTTCGTAGACGCCAATTGTGGGATATTTGTGGATATCCTGATGAAGAATGTTCTCAGTCAACCGAGGTTTGGATAATAACAAAGGTTTAATAACCAAACAGATAGATTACATAGAGAGAATGGCTGAGGGCTTCCCCCAGGTGATCAGCTGAAATGACCCAGGTGAGAAGACCTCGATTGTGGTCGGGAGGAGCCCTTTATAGTTCAACAAGGGGGGTGTGTGGTCCCATTTGATAGGTCAATTGGGGGGGGGGGGGTACAGGTTTGGGGAGAAAGGGGAGGGGAATGTCTTATTCCACAGAGAGGGGGGGGGGGGCACAGGTAAGGGGGACACAGGGGAGGGGAGTATATTTACATGAGGACATTCTATTATACCACAACAGCGACGCCTACAGGTCAGGTCTGGGCGCTTGCTCAGCGGAGGCAGGACTTGATGAAGGCAGCGTGACCTCCCACGCGTTACACTTCACCAATGAGAGTCCTCGCTGCCAGGTGAAAAAAGAGTCACTGGCTGTCGCCGCGCGTGTCAGAGGAAGCGTGCGGATGACTTCAGGATTCACTTGTACCGACCAGTAGGAGAACATGCGCACAACAACCAGGTAGGGGAGGGGGGGAATTGGCACAACGACAAAAATTGGGACGGGGAGAAAACAGAGACAAATCTGAGAAAGAGGATTAAAAAAAAATATATATATATATATTTCTGGGTGCATGGCCTGGGTGCCTGGCTTGGCTTCGTCACTGGACCCTACAGCCTGCACATTCCAGAGTGGGGGAGACGATCATGCTTTGACCAGAGGAGCTTAGATATAAGATATTAATGAACTAAAAATAACTATCAGGCCTGCTACCTGTCTGCCCACTCACTCTGCTGGAGGGGAGGAAAGCAGCCGAAGACTTTGCGATCTTCTTTGAAGAAAAAGTGGAGAACATCCGCAGCTCCTTCTCCCAACCCCCACCCATTCCAAATGCTGAATCGAGAACCTCATCCTTCACTCTGTCATCTTTCTCTCCCATTACAGAAGCCGAGACCCTGACACTGGTAACGTCGAACCGTCCGACTACATGCCAGCTGGACCGGCTACCTTCCCCACTCCTCCAGACCATAGCACCAGACATCCTCCCATTCCTAACTGCAACCATCAACTCCTCACTCAACTCGGGGGTGGTCCCCACCTCCCTAAAACAAGCCAGAGTCACGCCCCTCATAAAAAAACCATCCCTGAACCCTACCGTCATAGGCAACTACCGTCCTGTCTCTCTTCTCTCCTTCCTTTCTAAAACACTTGAACGTGCTGTATCCAACCAACTTACTGCTTATCTCTTACAGAATGACCTCCTAGACCCTAATCAGTCAGGCTTCAGGACTGGTCACTCCACAGAGACAGCCCTCATTGCGGTCACAGAGGCACTTCACTTAGCAAAAGCGAAAGGCCTCTCCTCTGTCCTGATTCTCCTAGATCTATCTGCAGCCTTCGACACAGTCAACCACCAGATCCTCCTCGCGGCCCTCGCAGGAATGGGAGTGGCTGGCTTTGCACTGACATGGTTGTCATCATACCTCAATGACCGCTCCTACCAAGTGTCATGGAGAGGGACCCTGTCGGCCACCCGCCCCCTGCGGACGGGTGTCCCCCAGGGCTCGGTTTTAGGACCCCTTCTCTTCTCCCTCTACACTAAATCACTGGGTAACATTATCACGTCTCATGGCTTCTCCTACCACTGTTATGCCGACGATACTCAACTCTTCCTCTCCTTCCCTCCCTCAGATATCCACGTCTCTGAGCGGATCTCGGCCTGTCTGTCCGACATCTCCGCCTGGATGACGACCAACCACCTCAAACTGAACCTAAGCAAAACAGAATTGCTCCACCTGCCGGCCAAATCCTCCCCCCTGACCGACCTTTCCATCACAGTCGAGAATGCAGCTGTGACCGCGTCCCCGACCGCCAAGAACCTTGGTGTTGTCCTCGACGACCAGTTGAACTTCTCTGCTCACATCGCAGCGACAACCAGAACCTGCCGATTCCTCCTGAGCAACGTCAGAAGGATCCGCCCCTTCCTGACAAAAGAAGCCACCCAACTCCTCGTCCAATCAACAGTCATCTCCCGCCTCGACTACTGCAACGCACTGCTCGCTGGCCTCCCGGCCACTGCCACTAAGCCTCTTCAACTCATTCAGAACGCAGCGGCCCGCCTGATCTCAAACCTACCGAAGTCGGCCCATGTCACCCCACTTCTTAGGGACCTGCACTGGCTCCCCATTGCTGCACGAATCCGCTTCAAGGCCCTCGACCTAGCATACCGTGCGGCAAAGGGAACTGCTCCCGCCTATCTCCGGTCAATGGTCTCTAACTACACACCCTCAAGACCCCTACGCTCTGCATCTTCTGGCCGCCTCAGACCTACTCCTATCCAAGCTCCGGGAGGGTCATCAAAGAGAAGTCGCCTATTCTCAGTCCTTGCCCCACAATGGTGGAATGAACTACCCACCCCAGTTAGGACAGCCGAAACACGTCCAATCTTTCGCCGTCGACTAAAGACGCACTTCTTCAACCATTATCTGAATTTAAAAAAAAAAAAAAAAAAAAAAAAAAAACTAACTAACCATACTGTCATGCACTTGTCCTAATAAACTAACCTACACTGTAGCACTCAACACTTTGATGAACATTGTTACTCAGCTGATAGAGTTGTGCCCTTCCTGATGGCTTGTCGTACAGAACTTGTAAGTCGCTTTGGATAAAAGCGTCAGCTAAATGACTAAATGTAAATGTAAATGCAGAGGCGGCTGCGATTGCAACCGTGCCAACGGTCCCCGGAAGCAGCGGGGATAGAGTGCCCAGCCTCTGTGTTCCAGCAGCTAGCAGCACTGTTGTTCCGAGACGGACCCAACAGACTTTGGCCGACAAAAGAACAGCACATCTTCTAGAGACTGTCCATTGGCATAGAAACAGTGTGATGAATCTATTGATACAACTACAACACAGACGACACTATCAGGAGGGACTTTGTCTTAGATTATTATTATAATATATTTTTTTAAATAGGGACATGGTACAACATGATAAATACATACCGTTAAGTTTTGAGAGCAGTTTTGAAGGTGTCCAGGGTTGGGGCGTTGCGGATTTCAGGGGGGAGAGTTCCAGAGGGTAGGTGTCAGGGACGCCACGTTGAAGGCTCCGTCACCGAAAGTCCGCAACCTGGTGCGAGGGATGGAGAGGAGACATCATGAGTTAAAAAGTGAGCACATGATAACAATTCAAGTTCATCATATCTAACAATAATAATAAAAACGTGATAAGATAAAAGCAGGTGTATAAAAACAGGTGTGGGGAACAGGAAACACACAACAAATTACTTCACATTTACATTACATTTAGCTGACGCTTTTATCCAAAGCGACTTACACGTTTTATACAGACAGCAGGAAGGGTACAACTCTATCAGCTGAGTAACAATGTTCATCAAAGTGCTGAGTGCTACATGTACAGTGTAGGTTAGTATATTAGCATGACAGTAAGGTTAGAGTTATAATTTTTTCTTCATTTCAGATAATGATTGAAGAACTGAGTCTTTAGTTGACGGCGAAATATTGGACAGATTTCTGCTGTCCTAACTGTGGTGGGAAGTTCGTTCCGCCATTGTGGGGCAAGGACCGAGAATAGGCGACTTCTCTTTGATGACCCTCCCGGAGCTCGGATAGGAGTAGGTCTGAGGCGGCCAGAAGATGCAGAGCGTAGGGGTCTTGAGACCATTGAGGTCACAACAATTCTCCACTAAAATACTAAATACATTAGAAAAGTACATATTTGTACAAATCATAGAAACACATTTATTAGTACAATCATAAAATAGAATAAAAGATTTAAAAAGGTATACAAAGATATACAATTTGACTGAATCAGTCGTATCAGCTGGGCTGCCCAACCCAACTCAACTTCTGGGCCAGGGAGTTAGTTGGGCCATCTAATGGGTCAGGGTGGTCAGATCTCGTTTTTTGTTGGCTGTAGCTGTGCCAATTACACTCATTCACCTGTAACAAAATAAAAACTGATTTGTTATTAATTAACAGGGTAGCTGCAGGTTTCAACAAGTTAAATTTAAAACTTTTAATGCCACTTAGAGAGCTAAATGTAATGCCAGATTCACAACCATACCAACCATCTCTGTATGTAGATACAGATTTACCAACACGAGCCAAATTGAGATGACAACAAGTTAACGTTGTGCTGTACGGCAGGTGGACAGGAAGTGAAGTGAGTCACTGGCTCAATTTAAATGAAATCAGGCACAAACAAGGAGCTCCACTTAGTGACCAAAACATGACACTGCAACCAAATAACCCAAAAATATAGTAGGCACATTTGTGACTGTTCCACCCTTTAAAGGGGACATGTACTGCTATTCCTAGCACTATTTGGGCAACTTTACACAATTCCTGTTAGTCTATTGAAGACATCTGTAAGGTTTTTTTCAAAAAAAATGCATTGTTTTATATTTCTAATCAAGTACTCAAAACCAACATTTTTCAGCTTCAAGATTTCAGGCTGTTATGGCCTGGCTCCGCCCATAAGCACTTTGAGTGACAGTCAGTCCACACAGTCTGCGACTGGTAGACAGAGAGAGATAGAGATAGAGAGAGAGAGAGAGAGAGAGAGAGAGGGGGGGGGTGCGAGAGAGAGAGAGAGAGAGAGAAAAAAAAGACAGTCCGTCTCTTCCTTTCGTTTTTTCTCTCCCTGCGGCAGCTTGTGGGGGGGGGGCCTCCCTTCCTCCCCTCTCCCGTGTGGCGCGGCAGGTCCCCCCCCCCCCCAAGTGCTCCCTCCCTCTCTCTCTCTGTCTCCCTCTCTCTCTCTCTCTCTCTCTCTCTCTCTCTCTCTCTCTCTCTCTCTCTCTCTCTCTCTCTCTCTCTCTCTCTCTGTCTCTCTCTCTGTCTCTCCCTCTCTCTCTCTCTCTCTCTCTCCCTCTCTATCTCTCTCTCTCTCTCCCTCCAGAGCATAGGTGTCAAACTCACGGCCCGCGGGCCAAATGCGGCCCGCCACGTCATTTGATGTGGCCCCCCAAGAGCTATAGTAAAAAAAATAATTTACAGCCCAAAATACAAAAAAGATCCAGGCGGAATAGGTAACAAAGGGTTGAAGAAATATTGTCTGAACTGTCAGATGCAAGCTGGCTGTGTGACATAACCGAGCATCTCGCTCAATTGAATAAGAAGCTGTAGGGACGCAAACAAGTCCCACCCAAAACTTGACCAATATAGTTGTGAACTGAGACAACCCTTATTTTGTTATTTTTGAGTACAGTTACAGTTGTGTGTTCATGCAGACACATAATAGCAATTTCATTACGAATTGAAAATGGGGGACCCTGATGTAAACAAGTCGAAAGTCTTTCTCTGGTCTGCATCCCCTTAACAATTGTGTGTATTGAGCTGTTTTGATTGATTGAAAACTTTATTAACAGATTGCAGAATGGGTACAATACAGTACAGCTCAATACACACAATTGTTAAGGGGATGCAGACCAGAGAAAGACTTTCGTCTTGTTTACATCAGGGTCCCCCATTTTCAATTCATCAGGACATATATGACATACATGACATACAGATAGTCAGTACTGCTACATCTATACATTTATGACATACCAGATTTGCAAATACAGTACTGTTTGTGATACAGAAGGAGTCAAGAAAAGGGAGTATATACATTTGACGTAGAAACTGTACATTGGAGGAGGTTGGGTGGGGGGGGTTGGGTGCATTGGGATATTGACAACCATACTGGGTAATTTACATTGGAGGTGGTTGGGGGGGGGGGGGGGGGGAGACACACTGTATAAACAAGCTAAACTGTACATTGAGGGGGGGGGGGGGGGGGAGGAGACACTGTACAAACAAACAAAATTGTACATTGGACTACATTTGGACTACTGTACCCATTCTGCAATCTGTTAATTAAAGTTAATTAAACTATCTTCCATTAGTTGGATGTATGGCCTCTGCAAGGTTGTGTGCAGCCATTTGTTTTTGTAACATCTGCTACATCTGTCCCACGTGTTCTTTGCAGCTCACAGGTGTTAGTTCTGCCCCTCTTGACTGTGACAAAAAGGTTTTGAACAAACTTAATGTCATAGCTTGTATTTGATGATATTCTTCTTTGTTATTTACTTGAATGGTTTGATCATTGATTGATGGAGTAATATGGGGTTCTGATAAACTAAAATTATTTGTTAAAATAACATAAGCTAACATATATTTTTACATCTATGCAAATGCATATGCAATATGTATAACTTGAATAAGTAATAAATACAGAAACAACATGTTTAACAATATGTAAATGAGTAGCTACATTTATTTTACATTACATTAATATTTATACGGTCTTTGGTCCTTTAGGGCAACCATAATGCTGATGTGGCCCTCTGTGAAAATGAGTTTGACACCCTAGCTCCAGAGTATGCAGAGGTGTCGGGTTTCACTCTGCCTCGCAGTATGAGGAAGTGGTTTTCCACTCGCTGTCTAGTCTAGGTAGATTGTGGGCGGGCATTAGCTAACAAGAGGTGGACGCGGGCAAATACTGCGGCATGGTCATGCTGGACCTCCAAAAGGCTTTCGACACTGTCAATCACTCCATTCTGATTGACAAGCTAAAAGCAATTGGTTTTGATAGTTAATCAGTGAGCTGGATGCAATCCTACCTGGAGGGGAGAGAACAGATGGTGGAGGTAAACGGTACTCTATCCCCCCCCTCACAGTGAGCTGTGGTGTTCCACAAGGAAGCATACTAGGACCGCTACTGTTCCTAATTTATGCAAATGACATGTCATCAGCTTGTGACTGCAACTTGTTCCTGTTTGCGGACGACTCAGCCCTGCTGGTCTCTGACAAGAACAAGTTACAGGTTGAAAAAACCCTCAGCTCGGAACTAGGCGAAATCTGCATATGGCTCGCTGATAACAAACTATCATTACACATGGGCAAAACAGAGTCCATTCTCTTCAGTTCAAATAACAAACTCAGCAAGACCGACGGCTTCTCAGTTACAGTGGGTGACAATATTGTCACAAGGAAAGATGAAATTACCTACCTGGGTTCCATCCTAGAGGCTAATCTCTCCTGTGACAAAATGGCATCCAATGTAATAAAAAAAGTCAACCAATGAACTCGATTCTTGTACCGGATCTCCTCTCTGGTAAACAAGAATACCCTGAAGACTCTGGCAGGAGCACTCATTCAAGGGTACTACGACTATGTGTAGCATCCTGAATATTCTGCTAATTATTCAGAAGTGCTAACTTAACCTGTTACTTCCCCTGTGTGCACAAAGACGTGATAAACAGTGTTCCTCTTTGATATCTTGCCCGGACGAATGATGCGAGGTGCTCTTCTTCCTCCGGCTTCGATATGGACCATTAACGTGACATTGAATCATCTTTCTTCCTGCCTTGAGTGTCCCATAGGCGTTTCTGCAGACCCCTCTCTGATTGGTTGAACTCCATTTCTGCAGACCCCTCTCTGATTGGTTGAGCGAAGCCCCTCTCTGATTGGTTGAGCGAAGCCCCTCTCTAAGGGCCCTTTCTCACTCACTCTATTCGTTTCTATTTCGTTCCGTTCCGCCCGTGCCGAGATCTGATCCGAACTCCCCCCCCCCCTCTCCCCCCTCTAGTTTGTGTACACACTTTATTCTGGGTGCGCTCTGGGTTTTGTTTACGGTTTGCGTTTTGAGCTTGTAAGCTTGCCGTAGTCGATGATGTCACGCTCGAAATGTAAACACAGGAAGTGTTCACACGGAGACTGGAGAATGGATGTTGATATAAAGATACAAATAACTAATAAATATGAAGTTATATTTGAACCTCTGTTGTCAAGCCTTGTCAATATAACCCACCCCCCTTTTCTCACGAATGGAACTCTGTTGTAGAGCCCGCTTTTGATCGTTTTGCAGCGTTAACAATAACGCTAAGCTAACGGCTACTGCTAGTTAGCTTTATAACCTCAAACTAGTAACATTGCTCGCATCGATTATATTGAATGTCATTGATCTACCATGGCCGACTGGTTGGGCACCACTGGTCTAATAGAAATAAATGCATTCGAACAAGAAAGTATAGTATACAGCAATGGCTAACGGCTAAACGCTAGTTAGCTAGCCTGTTCAGAAGCTAACATTATCCCATCGCTTGTGGCAATTATATTGCATGTCATTGATCTACTGGTCGACCACGGCCGACTGGTTGGGCACCACTGGTCTATAGAAATAAATGCATTGAACAATGTATAGACATAGCAATGGCAAACAAAATTGCCAGGCCTAACCGCCCCCACTCAGCGCGCACCTGAGACCACCTATTTCAGCGGTCCAGGTTCAGCGCCCCCGGGGACGAATCAGCGGGGGGCGGGGACGGGGGACAGCATTCTCACTCAGACAGACACACCATTTTCTGATGCGAGCCGGCTCTGATTCGACACAGAGCAGTGAGTGTGAAACCCCCCTTAGGTACGTGAGGGAGGTGCGCGTAAGGTTATCGAGTTCGACGACGACTTTTAACGTGCATTCTTTCGCCGGTTAATTTTAGGCATGTTAAGTTTAGGCATTGTTTCGGAGTTAGTTAAGGTTAGGCATTGTTTCGGAGTTGGTTAAGGTTAGAAGGGTTAAGTTTAGGCGCTGTTTCGGAGTTGGTTAAGGTTAGAGTTTGTCTTAGAGCATGGCAATATTCTTTCGGAGTTGGTTAAGGTTATGGTTAAGTTTAGGCATTGTTTCGGAGTTGGTTAAGGTTAGGGTTAAGGTTAGGCATTGTTTCGGAGTTGGTTAAGGTTAGAAGGGTTAAGTTTAGGTGCTGTTTCGGAGTTGGTTAAGGTTAGAGTTTGTCTTAGAGCATGGCAATATTCTTTCGGAGTTGGTTAAGGTTATGGTTAAGTTTAGGCATTGTTTCGGAGTTGGTTAAGGTTAGGGTTAAGGTTAGGCATTGTTTCGGAGTTGGTTAAGGTTAGAAGGGTTAAGTTTAGGCGCTGTTTCGGAGTTGGTTAAGGTTAGAGTTTGTCGCAGAGAATGGCAATAGAATGCAGCCTATTTCCGCACTGCAGCTCTCTCGCGCTGCCGCGGTCACATGAGCGTAGTGGCCAATCAGAGAGGGGTCTGCAGAAATGGAGTTCAACCAATCAGAGAGGGGTCTGCAGAAATGGAGCTACGAAATGTAGAGACGCGTCCCATAGTGGGACCAGTTTGCGGTCGCCAGCAGGGGGCGGTGGTGGCAAGCGGAGCGAAGGAGAAAGGAGCAGCGAGTGAGAAGCTAGTTACCTGGAGGGCGGAACAGGAGGAAGTCCTCTCCGACAGTGAACTTGAACGTGAACGGACGTGTGCTCTCGAAGAGCCCCGTTGAAGAGCAACGGGAGATAACAAGTACTTTGCTATAACACGGGTTATCCTAGAAGTACAAGCGATAGAGAAGTGTGTGAATAAGTGAAACGGGTTATCCTAGAAGTACAAGCGATAGAGAAGTGTGTGAATAAGCGAAACGGAAAGAAGAACCAACTTCAGTAAATAACGTGTTATCCTAGAAGTTGAAGCGGTATATTAGCTTGCTGCTAACGGCTATAGTGACTCTGAGTACACCACAAGGCGAGCGTCGCTGAAGACAGGTGGTGCCTATAGCACGTTGCGTTAGCTGTATAGGCAACAGTAGGAGGGTCCACCAAGACCCACATTTTAGCTGTGTTTAAGGTAGCAAACAGTTTAGAGCGCGCCAGCTCAGTCAGCAGCCCCGCAGTGGACGTCTCGTCGACGCAGCCGAGGACACCTCTTCTTCCAGCAGAGGTCGCCACAACATACTGTAGCACGCTCCTCCAGTTCAGCCACTGCCCCTGCTGCCTACCCCCGCCCGCTGGCTGTTCTCGCGGGATTGCCCGACGGCCATCTTGTCACCCGGACGAGGGGTGGTGAGAGTGGACCCGCCATCTCGGTTAAGTACAGCGGTACTTTGTGTGCCAAAACAATATTCATTTGAAGCGAACGCTAGCAACCAGCGTCTAGGGGTACCCCAACCATTATAAGCCGGCTTTAGCTTAGGTCTTTTATTTGGTAACGTGGGCCCACATGTGATTTATTTTTGTATGGTAATAATATTGTGATGTTCTTGAATTCCCATTGAACTCCTTAATATGTGCCTGGGTCTTCCCCTACTCAAAGCGGGGCTCTTGAATTAATGTACTGAGCACTAGGTGCCTATTCTGGGGATAGCGTCCCCTGTATTGTGAGTGAGAGCACCCGGTGCCTACTGTGATTATACTGCATATGAACCACATGAAGTTATAATCTGTAATTGCTACTTGACCCGGCCTAAGGAGACGTAGATGGGAGCACGGTGTGTGTGTCTATTACTGAGCCTTGTTCTAACCTTTGTTGACCGGGTAAATATAATATATATATCAGCATTACTATTTAAGCCTTCCCACCCTATTCGTATCACATGGTTAAAGGTCTCTACAGGTTGTCAAGGAAGGGTACTGCTTTGGGGGAGTGCAATATCTTTAGTCAACTAACAGTCACCAGGGGGTTCCGGTTCCGGGTCGGAAGGATGTGAACGTCTCTGAGCCACGCTGCCGCTCCCGTACTTTTATTTTACTTTAAAAAGCCTTTTTTTATTTTCAAGATAATTGAACCACTAATATACAACATCCGTATCTAAGACTGTACTATTCGACCCAAAAAGGAAAAGAATAACGAGCGCGATGACTGCGCGAGTCTTGAGAAGCGAGGCCGCCCCTGTGGATGGGGCTACCATGGCTAAGCTAATGGAGGAGCTCAAACAGGCCTTCACCACGGAGTTCAGAACGTTTGCTGCCTCGCTCGAGTCTAGACTCGACGGCTTCCAGCAGGAGATCGCAGACCATACCCAACGCTTGACCTCCGTGGAGGGCGGCATGGATAGGTGGTCGGATAGGATGGTGGAGCTGGAAGTAAGATGCACAGCTCAGGATGTAGTCATCGACAAGCTAAGAAACAAGCTAATTGATGTTGAATCACGTAGTCGGCATTCTAACATACGCATCCTGGGCCTGGACGAATCCCTGCACAGCAACCGTCCCAGTGTCTTTTTCGCGGAGGTCCTGGTGGAAATCATGGGGAAAGATGTCCTCGCTACACCACCGGAGCTTGACCGATGCCACAGGACGCTAACACCCAGACCAGCACCAGGCTCCAGGCCTAGGGCCGTAATTGCCCGCTTACATCACTACAAGATCAAAGAGACTATTATCCTGGAAGCTCGCAAGAGGAGAGGGAATCTGACATACAGAGGGAAACCAGTCTCGATCTTCGAAGATTATCCCCCCGAGGTGGTCGAGCAACGATCACAATACCGAGATGTCATGGGGCCCCTGTACAAGCGCGGATTTAAACCATTGCTCCAGTTCCCTGCGAAGCTAATCATCCGAACCAAGGAGGGCAGGTTGCATCTACCATCGCCCAAGGACGCCGTGGACTTCCTGAGGACCCGGCCCAGAGGGACCTCGACACCGGTTTCGCCAGGGCGAGACGCGGACCCGACACCGGCTTCACCAGGGCGAGACGTGGACCTGACGCTGGCTCCACCGGGGCGAGACGCGGACCCGACACCAGCTTCACCGGGGCGAGACGCGGACCCGACGCTGGCTCCACCGGAGCTGAACGCGGACCCGACACCGGCCTCATCAGATCCTGACGTGGTAGTAGCGATGGACCGTTAGCATACTGCTACGGCTATCACACAGAGAGGGGTCGCATTTGATATTTTATTACATATGTGAGTATGGATGAATACTTGACATTTGGCCTCGCCTGGAAAGTTATTTTTTTTATTTTTCTCTCGCTATCTGACATAAGGGGAGGAGGGGGACAAGTATGTTGTATATGACTGTAGCCACGGGCTAGGATGCTAACTGCTAACGTTTCGGAAGGAGCGGGACCTATTCTATTTTGTTTCGGATATTTCTGCCACGCTTATAACTTCTGTGCGATATACCAGCTCCCGGCCGTGTTTTTGATCATTGCCACCGGGATGCATTTACTGTTGATTACACGTCGAGCGAGATGGGGTCTCGTGGCTGCGCCAACTGTTTGACTCCCAACCGGTTCATGCAACCCGCATTGGCTCCCATTAATGTTTGCTGCTGACAATGTGCTCGCTGGAGCGGCGGGCAGCCCCCGGCACAGCGCCCTCCTCTGGTGGGGAGGCATAACTGTGTAGGGTCAAACCAGCGTCAGGGGAGATAACAGTCTCACGGACAGGGTATCGCCCCCTCCCGGCCTGGTGGATGTACTGCGCGCCTGTTTTGTCGCAGCATGCCTGGCAGATACACCCCCCCCCCCTTTTACCGACAGTTCTGGGTTCCAGCCGTTGACCTTACTAATGGCTTATGGTTCAATTTGATTTTTTCTTGTTTACTTTACACTTTGAGGCACTTTTGTATACAGGGAAATGTGGCAGTTGGCCACTGAGATGGTTCTACGAGTGGTAGGTTTGAAGTCTCTGGAAATGTTGGTGAGTCCCTGTGATGTTGGGGAAAGACCCACCGGTCCCACACATTTATATGTTTTTTATGTCATTAATATATGTTTTATGTATGGCTCAAAATACGTGTGCATAGTGTTTAAGATAAGTGAATTCTACATGCCCACAGGCTTGCCCAGGTCTGCCCCACCTACACGCCCCTCAATGTTCTATGGCTACGGCTAACTCTGAGAGCTTCAAGCTCTGCTCCTGGAATGTTCGAGGCCTGCAGAAGTTGGCTAAGAGGAAGGCGATTCTGACCTTTTTAAGGAGGGAGAATGTGTCTATTGCTTTTTTACAAGAAACTCATATGGGGCCCAACGACACTGCTAAACTCCAAAAGAGCTGGGTAGGACAGGTCTTTGCTACAAACTATTCTACATTTAGTAGGGGAGTGGCCATATTGATCAATAAAAATCTCCCCTTTAGACTTATAACTTCCTTTGTGGATAGCCAAGGTCGCTATGTGATTATCAAAGGGGTTCTTAAGGGTAAAGAAATGACATTTATGAATGTATACTGTAACTGAGGGGTTACAAAACCCTGACTGTATTAAAGATTGTGATAGATTAAACCACTGCTAGTTATGTACTTTAATTACTGGCCAGACAGTACATCAAATATAGATGGTGAACACCCACAAGAATACGGCATTGACACAGAAATAGTATTTGAGGGTAATTTATTATTATTAGGCAACGTTAGGTTACAGAATGAGAATTAGGGTCGCGCTTGTATGGCGAAGAATATACGTAAAGTCAGTCAAGAGCATGAGTCACTAAGAATAGCAGGAATCCTATGATGGGTCTAAGTTGACACCACCTGTCGTATAGTAGCAACTATATAGGGCAACACTGGTACCGACTGAGACAATGGGTTCCCTCCGGGGGTGTAAGGCCTGGAGGGTAGAGGAATGTTCGGGTACTCCGTCTGATTCAATGAGGAATAAAGAGACTCCAGGTACAGGAGTCGGTCCTTGTAAACTCCCTTGATCAGCAGCAAAGTAATAATTGTAATCCAGATGCTCGACAGCATTGATGACAGCTAGCCAGCCCCGTCCACGAGGCCGACCCGAGTTGTAATCCTCACGAGGTTGAATCCCAAACGATAGTGGAAATCAACGATGCTCTTCTCCGGGTACCACGTTCCAAATCAATATAATCCAACCAGGAATGGTTCTGCAATCGCCGACGCCGATTCTCCTGTGTACATGTCCAACGGTTCTCCGCCTAGGACTCCTCGGGTGTGGGCGACGTATTTAGGCCACACAACCTGGTTAAGTACACTAGCTAAAGACACGACGAACCGATGGGTAATGTTACACACGGAAGAACTGTGGCCGCACAATATACAATAAATGAACGACTATTTACTTCACATTAGATTAAGTCGAACTCAACGTTACTTCATTAAACTCTGACACTTTTACCATTCTATTCGCACGCGGTTCTCAATGCTCTGTTAGACGCAAGGTTGCTCACTTCACTGCACGTTGACTCGTGGTGAAGGTGGGTAAGCTACTGAACGTAACTGAATTGAACTAAGCACGGTGTGCGCACCTTGCGCTGTATTTATACTTAAGTGAATATCTAGTCCCAACCTCAGTCCTTGTCTGGTATCACTACGCTGACTCCGGGCATGTTCCGACATGCCTGCAGTTGTCTTTGAACTTGCCGTTGGGGGCTTGCGCGCTGGCGCCTGGGGGCGCTGTCCAATAGGAGAGCGAATATTACTCTGGTCTGAACGCAGGTAAAGGGATATTCCGTGTATATAAATAATATACAAGGTATATCAAACAATAAAGGTATATTCTCAGTTTAATCTGGCCCTTCACAACAGCCGCCTCCTAATTAGTCCGCACCTAATTAGTTAAAGGAAGACAGATTAATAGTCCAGTCAACTGCTCAATGTCTGTTGTGGGGAGTAGGGCAATCTACAAAGTCAGTGGGTCATGATCGTCATCAGGGGGGTCAGGGAGCCTCGGCAACTCTATCAGCCTCGCCACGAGTTGGGTGTAGGTCCGCCCCTGGACAATAACTTCTGCCGCTCTGACCTTTCCGTCGGCACCAGTGATCACTTTGCTTACGCGGCCGGCCGGCCACATAGCTCGGGATAGTGACTGGTCTATGATCATAACGACTGTGTCCACCTGTAAGTTGTCTCTATCCTTTACCCATTTCTGGTGGGTTTGGAGAGACGGTAGGTAGTGGAGGAGGAAACTGTTCCAAAACAATACTTGACTGTACCTCCACATTCTTCGGCCGTTCGCTTCTTCGGGTCTGTACACCGTCTGTGGAAGCGCAGGGTCCAGCCGCCCCATCAAGAGAGTGTTGGGGGTGACTGGGTCGACATCTGCTACATCATTTGAGACGTACTCGAGGGCGTTGTGCTCGCCACTTGCGACAGTCTAGGCGAGTCCGCTGGAAGCGACGTACTGCTTCTCTTCCGTTCAGTATCCAATAGCGACGTCGGATCTCAGCGAAGACTCTCTCTGCCCCAGCGTGGTGCACATCCTCATCGTATTTCTTTATCCGTTCATCCGTTAAGTCCGGGGCCCGTCTCAGACGGCCACCCACCCTGATGAGGCCATGGGTGTCGCGCTCGGGGGCCAAGTGGAGCAGTCTGCTGTCTGACGGGATTGGCTTTGTTCCCTGCAGGCAGTCTAGCTCGTCGGGGAACGAGTCTCTTTGGGCTCGCTGTAGCAGAAGGAGTTCTGCCTCTTCGTAGTTCGATGCGTTAATGTCGGTAGTGGGGGGAACCTCAGGGTGGTGCCACAGGAATGTCTTTAGCTGCGCACTCTCAAAGGTGAGGCAGTCGTCTATGTTAGGGTCAGTGGGGACTGGGGTGTGCGTCAACCCACAGAACATAGATTTCTTGATCTCTGCCTCCTCTTGACTAGCCTCCCGAGGGGTGGGGGTAGGCCACTCTTCCTCCGGGAGCTTGAGGAACTCAGGACCGTCACTGTAGATATTGTGACGTGTGAGGTCATCTAGGGACATCCCCCGTGTGATGACATCGGCTGGGTTCTGTTTCGTGTCCACGTACCTCCAGCACGCTGATCCTACTAGGTCTTGAATCTCTGTGATTCTGACTCCCACGAAGACCTTGTATCTACAAGAATCGGACTGGATCCATGTGAGTACGGTCATGGAGTCTGACCACAAGATTGTTCTTTGCACCGGGATGGTGAGTTCACGTTGGATTAACGTGGCGAGTTGCGCGCCTACCAGAGCTGCGCAGAGCTCTAGACGCGGGATCGATTGTTGCTTGCGGGGGGCTATCCTTGAGCGAGCCAGGATGAAGGCTGTGTGTATTTCTCCTCCCTCCTCTCGGGCCCGCAAGTAAGCCACCGAACCGTAGGCCACTTCTGAGGCGTCGCTGAAGACGTGCAGATCCATCTGGCACGTCTCCAGCCGCACTGTGGGTGGGAAGTAGCTTCGGCGTATGTTCACAATTTGGAGCGAGCTGAGTTCTCTCTCCCACTCTCTCCAGGTGGAAGCTAGGTGGTCGGGTATGGGGTCGTCCCAGCCCTGTTCCTTGTCCCACAGCTCTCGTACAATCATTTTCGCCGGAGTGGTGTAAGGTAGGATACACCCCAGCGGGTCGTATTGACTTGCGAGTGTTCTGTATACGCTCCGTCTGGTGGTCGGTAGAGGGGTCGACCTTCCCTGCTCCGTGGTCAGGGGTGTGTATTTGTAATGGAGCGAGTCTGTTTTGAAGCGCCAGACTAGGCCCAATGTCATTTCCTGTGCTTCACCTGGGGTGGTCGCCATCCAGGTCTCGCTGCTTGCTGCCTTTGTCTCTGGGGAGAGGCTGCGAAGTACTTGAGGGTCACTGCTGGCCCACTGCCGGAGATCAAAGCCGCCTTTGATCAGTGAGGCGCGGAGCTTGAGTAGGAGGGCTTCGGCTTCTTCTGGCGTCGAGACGCTTTGCAGACAGTTGTCCACGTAGAAACTCCTCTCTACACTTTGTCTGACCTCCTCGTCAGCTTCAGGATCTTCTGTCACATGTTTTTGCAGTGCGAATGTAGCACAGCATGGGCTGCATGTGGTTCCGAAGGGGAGGACCTCCCATTGGTAGATGGATGGTTGCTCATCTTTGATCCTCTCTCTCCATAGGAACCGCAGCAAGGGCTTGTCCTCCTCCACTAGTCGCACCTGCAGGAACATCCCTTTGATGTCGCCGCTGATGGCCGATTTCTGACCCATCGTCTAGGACGGCGTAAGTGTCCATGACCTTGTCCTCGTAGCTTAAGATCACTCGGACCACCTTCAAGAGCACTCGGGAGCTCCCGCTCTTCGCAGGGTCTATGTACATGACGTTCACTCTCGAGCTGCTTGGGGGTACGGGTTTCTTCTTGTTGCTGTCGTGTAGGACCTCCAAGTGGGCGCCGTCGCACTTGCTGCATCTTTTCTTTAGGCGGCACTCAGCTGCCATATGGCTGCGCGCGCAACGGAAGCAGCGGCGGTTGGCTTTGATCCACTGACTCACCTCGTCAGCGGTCAGCTTCTTGAAGGTGTCACATTGAGACAGCCAATGTTCCTTTTCACAGTACTGGCATACAATCTTCCACTTCCCCTTGGTCTGGGGGGTGCTGTGGTTCTTGTGCTGCGGCACTGACTCGGCCTGGTGCATAACGGTCACTGACCGGCGGTTATTGTTGGACCTCCGAGGTCCATCTCTTGGGCTAGATCCACTCCACACGAATGTGTCCAGTCGTAGGCTGCTAACTTCCCTTGCGAGGAAAGCAGCCAGGTCTAGGAGGGATGGCTCTGGGCCGTTGGGATCACGGTGGTCTCTCTGCCGCCGAAAACGCTCTTGGCGGGCTGGAGGGAGCTTCTCCAGTATTCGCTCCACATTAGAATTTGCATACAGTTCATATCTCCCCTTCTCCTTTTGGGACCCCAGCATCCCCACGAGGGATTGTACCTTGATAGAGAGGTCATCCAGTGCTCTATTGTCTTTGGCTGGGGGGAGGCGGTCGATATCCCGTATTTCTTGGATCACGTAATCCCATATGCGTCCATAACGCTGGTCGAGGGCCACCAGAGCCGCGGAGTATGGGGTGCTTGAGTTGGAATATGCCAGCGCTATGTTATGCGCTCTGGGCACCTTGAGATGCTTGAGGAGGATGGCATATTTGTACGACTCGTCGGGGACATCGGACATCATAGTCTCCAAACACATGCGTAATTCCGTGTACTGTGCTCTGTCCTCGCGCGTAAAGTCTGGGAACGTCGGTGTGCCAAGGTACGATGCCATGGATGGCTGGTACATTGGTGAGCGTAGGGGAAGAGGCCTCCTGGGCGAGTCTCCCCGTACGTGTGGTCGTGGGTTAGTACTTGGTGGGTACCAGAGGCCGGGTCCCCAGGTGCTGTTCCTCGGTGCTGACTGTACGTCAAACTCACCCGTGAGTTGGGTCGGGGGTTTGTAGTGCAGTGACTCGGGGCTGAAGTCGGGGCTGTACTGGGCCTCCTGGTCCAGAGTACGTTCTTGCTGGTGGGCTTGATATTCCTCCTCTTCCTCTTCCTCTTCTAGGTCCTGGAGTTTTCTAGTCAGTCTCTCGGCGACGTAGGCCGGTTCTTCCCGTTGGCTGGGTCTCGTATGGACCGGTCGGGGAGGGGGCTCGGAGACGTAGACAGGTTCCTCCTGTTGGCCGGGTCCCGGGTCGCTTTGTCGGGTAGGGGAAGGTGCCCTAGACCCTTGTCGTGATGATCTCCGGGAGCTCCGTGCGGAGAGAGGGGGTGTCGCCCTGGCGATCAATTGTTCTATCATCTGCGCCTGCAGCCGGTCGCGCTCTGCTTCGCGCTGTGCATTGGCGCGTTCTCGTTCGATGTTCTCTTCCGTCTGAAGGCGCCTCTCCTCCAGTCTTATGCGGTCGTCCTCACTCCTTTGTTGCGCCTGGAGGCGCTCTCGTTCAGTTGCAGAGTGTTCGCGCTCACTAAGGGCTTGCGCTTGGAGTTGCGCGTGAAGGCGCTCTCGTTCCGCTGCAGAGTGTTCGCGCTCGCTTGATTGTTGCGCCTGGAGGCGCTCTTGTTGTTCGCGCTCGCTCATCTGTTGAGCCTGGAGGCGCTCTCGTTCCGCGGCAGAGTGTTCGCGCTCACTTAATTGTTGCGCCCGGAGGCGCTCTCGTTCCACGGCAGAGTGTTCGCGCTCACTAAGGGCTTGCGCTTGGAGTTGCGCGTGGAGGCGCTCTCTTTCCGTGCAGAGTGTTCGCGCTCACTAAGCGTCTTTGCTTGAAGCCGGTCGCGCTCACCCTGGAGTCGGTCTCTTTCGGTTGAGGCTGTCAGCGTGGCGATCAAGGCTTGCGCCAGTCTCTGGTCCGCCTCGCTGGGGGATGACACTGACGGAGGTGATCGGGTGCTGACAGGGCTTGTTGGAGATCTGTTCTCCTGGCACGCTCCGAGGTCTATCTCCTGGGCACGGTTCTCTTCTCTTGGTTGTGTGTCGGGTTCTATCCCTGGAGCGCTTTCTTTATCCTGTAGCGCTCCGGGGTCTATCCCGGTGACGCTGTCTGGAGGTATAGTCACGTCATGTCCCACCTGGTACCCCCCGTAAGCTGAGTCAGTTTCGTTTGAACCCACTGGGGTCTCTACTGGCAGGGTCGCCAAGTCGATAGGATTGGACATGCTTAGACTATCCGCTTTATCCGTATTTAACGTCTGTTTAGATAAGCTAGGGGGTAGAACGAAAGCGAATTCCTCCAGATATGGAGGTAGCTGACGTTTGCGCTGCGGGCGTTCTAGCTTAGGGGAGCCGCTTGCCATGTCAATATTAATATTATATTAAATATTACACTGATACCATCCGGCTCGAAGGACCAATTGTAACTGAGGGGTTACAAAACCCTGACTGTATTAAAGATTGTGATAGATTAAACCACTGCTAGTTATGTACTTTAATTACTGGCCAGACAGTACATCAAATATAGATGGTGAACACCCACAAGAATACGGCATTGACACAGAAATAGTATTTGAGGGTAATTTATTATTATTAGGCAACGTTAGGTTACAGAATGAGAATTAGGGTTGCGCTTGTATGGCGAAGAATATACGTAAAGTCAGTCAAGAGCATGAGTCACTAAGAATAGCAGGAATCCTACGATGGGTCTAAGTTGACACCACCTGTCGTATAGTAGCAACTATATAGGGCAACACTGGTACCGACTGAGACAATGGGTTCCCTCCGGGGGTGTAAGGCCTGGAGGGTAGAGGAATGTTCGGGTACTCCGTCTGATTCAATGAGGAATAAAGAGACTCCGGGTACAGGAGTCGGTCCTTGTAAACTCCCTTGATCAGCAGCAAAGTAATAATTGTAATCCAGATGCTCGACAGCATTGATGACAGCTAGCCAGCCCCGTCCACGAGGCCGACCAGAGTTGTAATCCTCACGAGGTTGAATCCCAAACGATAGTGGAAATCAACGATGCTCTTCTCCGGGTACCAAGTTCAAGTTCAAGTTCAAGTTCTTTAATAGTTGTCATACAGAAGTACAGAATACTTTCATACAAAATGCTTCTTACTGTTACGCTCCAGAGACTGTGCTAGACAAGATAGTATCAAATAACATAATAACATAATATAGCATGAATTTAGAAGAAGAAAATGAGGTCACAGTGTTCGGTATAGACATATGTACAATGTTCTGAGTTACCATATAATATACAATACACAATACTATGCAGTGTACTAATGTACAGTACTATCTAGTGCAAAGCAGAAATGGGATGAGGTACAATTTTAGGTACAATTTACAGTAAGGTGTACGAGTTGTAGTGCAATCCTTCATCCATAAATATAAAGTGTGGGGAGTGGGTGCTACAGTGTGTTTGTTTAAAGTGGGTGTGTGCTATAAAGTGTGTGGAGTGGGTGCTACAGTGTGTTTGTTTAAAGTGAGTGTGTGCGTGTGGATGTGTGTGCTATGTGCGTTTGGTGGTTGTTGTTGTGTAGTGTTCATTCATTGTTCGTTTAGCAGCCTGATGGCCTGGGGATAGAAGCTACTTCTGAGTCTTTCTGTGCTCGCCTTGAGACTCCGGTATCGCTTGCCTGACCGCAGCAGTTCAAAGAGGCAGTTGTTCGGGTGACTGGAGTCTTTAATGATTCTCTTAGCCTTGCCCTTGCAACGCTTGTAGTAAATGTTCTGGAGGGTGGGGAGCCCCCCTCCAATTGTGCGTTCGGCTGAACGTGTCACTCTTTGTAGTCTGCTTCGGTCTTTTGCAGTGCTATTCCCAAACCAGGAGGTGATGTTGCCGGTCAAGATGCTCTCTATTGTACATGAGTAGAAGTTCTTAAGGATCTTCTGGCTGACTTGGAACTTCCTTAGGCGCCTGAGGAAGTAGAGGCGTTGTCGTGCCTTCTTCACCATACTGTTAATGTGTGTGGTCCATGTCAAGTCCTCGGATATGAAGGCTCCGAGGTACTTGAAGCTGTTGACTCTCTCAACCGGTGCCCCGTCGATGCTGAGGGGGCTGTAGTCCTTGACCCCCGACCTCCTGAAGTCCACAATCATCTCCTTTGTTTTGCTGACGTTCAGGGAGAGGCTGTTTTCCTGGCACCATCCCGCCAGGACCTTGACCTCTTCCAGGTAGGCCCTCTCGTCGTTGGCAGAGATCAGGCCCACCACCACTGTGTCGTCAGCAAATTTGACGATTGTATTGCTACTCCGCTGAGCCACACAGTCGTGTGTGTACAGGGAGTAGAGGAGGGGACTCAGAACACAGCCCTGGGGGGCCCCTATGTTGAGGGTGATGGATGAGGAGGTGCAGTTGCCTGCTCTCACCACCTGGGGTCTGCCAGTCAGGAAGTCCAAGACCCACTGGCAGAGGTCATAGCCCAAGCCCAGGTCCCTGAGCTTGGCTATGAGTATGGAGGGGACTATGGTATTGAATGCCGAGCTGTAGTCGATGAATAGCATTCTCACATAGTTCCCCTGCCTCTTGTCCAGGTGTGATGCTGCTGTGTGCAGCACATGGGATATGGCGTCCTCCGTGGACCTGTTGGGGCGGTATGCAAATTGCAGGGGGTCCATGTTGATGGGGAGGGAGGAGCAGATGTAGCCCTTTACTAGCTTCTCAAAGCACTTCATGGCTATGGAGGTGAGAGCTACAGGGCGGTAGTCGTTGAGGCAAGCAGGCTTGGATTTTTTGGGTACAGGGATAATAGTGGACTTCTTCAGGCAGGTGGGGATGACAGCCTGTTCTAAGGACAGGTTAAATATGTCAGTGAATACTGGGGCCAGTTGGTCGGCACAGACTTTTAGGACGCGGCCGGGGATGCCGTCCGGACCTGCTGCCTTCCTGATATTCACTTTTTTAAAGGTCCGCCTCACCTCATGCTCTGTTACCCTGAACACTGCGCCTCCATCAGCAGCCGACCCCCCCCCCCCCATTGCCGAGGCTTGTGAGCTGGTGTTGTTATTACCAGCATCAAACCTCGCATAGAAGGTATTGAGGTCGTTTGCTAAGGAGATGTCACTGTTCAGTTTGAGGGAGGCGCCTTTGTAGTCTGTCATCGTTTTGAGCCCCTGCCACATAGCTCTAGAGTCAGCTTGTTCAAACTGGAGTTCAATTTTATCCCTGTAGCGCCGTTTGGCCTCTGACACTGTCCTCCTTACGTTGTGTCGCGCCACCTTGTGGTCATTCATGTTGCCTGCCACTAGGCCGTCATTGTATGCTTTGGTGCGCTCTCTCAGAGCTTCACGGACGGATTTGTCTACCCAGGGTTTTTGATTTGGGTAAACTTTCATTTTGGTAGTGGGGATTGTTTCTTTCACCCTAGTACAAACATAGTCCAGCACTGTCTCCGTGTAGGCATTAATGTTATCTGTGTCGCGGAACACAATCCAGTCTGTGTGGTGAAACACTGACCGGATCGTCTCTTCTGACGTCAGATCCCATTTCTGCACCTCTCGCGAGACTACGGGAGTACTTTTAATTCTCTGTTTGTACTTTGGTGAAAGAAAAATTGACGCGTGATCTGATTTACCAAAGCCACTATCAGAATGAGCCTTGTAGCCACCTTTAAATTGCGTGTAACAGTGATCTAGGATGTTACCGCCTCTGGTGTTGCAAGTCACATGCTGATAGAAGTCAGGCAATACCTTTCTCAGATTGGCGCTATTGAAATCTCCCAGTACTAAAATGGCGGCGTTAACGTTAGCCACTTGTATTCTATTTACCTCGTCGTGTAGTCTGGAGAGCGCAACCTTGTTGCTGGCTTGCGGTGGAATATACACTCCGATCAGGACGATCGCCGTTAACTCCCTCGGGAGGAAGAAAGGACGACACTTGATGGTTATATATTCCAGTTCTGGGGAGCAGTGGTTGGATAATTCCTTCACGTTCGTTGGATCACTCCAATTTTTGTTAAACATGAAGGCAATACCTCCTCCACGTTGTTTACCGGACTCTGATGACCGATCCTTGCGATGGATAAAGAAGTGATCCGCTGGTTGAATTGCGTGATCTGGAACCTCCGGTGTGAGCCATGTTTCGGTGAAGCAGAGGACATTGCAGTCCCTAACGTCTCTTTGATATTGAATCCTTGCTCGGATGTCATCCAGTTTATTGTCTATTGATTGTACATTGGCTAGCAATATACTGGGCAGTGGTGTGCGGTGGCGTCTGGATCTCAGCCTGTTACGGATCCCAGCCCTCTTTCCTCGTCGTCTTTTCCTGGGCTCTGGGAACAAAGGGTCTGGTCCTAATCTCCGGAGAATTTCTTCAGGCCATTGATGCGGTTCGGAAAGCTGATCCAGCGAGTAATCCAGTTGGTAAGTTTCCCGTAATCCAATGTCTATGAGTGACTGACGGTCATATACATTAAATGCACCAACAGTTGGTACGCACAAAACTCTAAAAACTATAAATATTAACAAAAGTAAACACAGTCTCGACGGAGCGAACGGAGAGGCAGCCGGTCGGAGCGGCGCCATCATGTTGACCACGTTCCAAATCAATATAATCCAACCAGGAATGGTTCTGCAATCGCCGACGTCGATTCTCCTGTGTACATGTCCAACGGTTCTCCGCCTAGGACTCCTCGGGTGTGGGCGACGTATTTAGGCCACACAGCCTGGTTAAGTACACTAGCTAAAGACACGATGAACCGATGGGTAATGTTACACACGGAAGAACTGTGGCCGCACGATATACAATAAATGAACGACTATTTACTTCACATTAGATTAAGTCGAACTCAACGTTACTTCATTAAACTCTGACACTTTTACCATTCTATTCGCACGCGGTTCTCAATGCTCTGTTAGACGCAAGGTTGCTCACTTCACTGCACGTTGACTCGTGGTGAAGGTGGATAAGCTACTGAACGTAAATGAATTGAACTAAGCACGGTGTGCGCACCTTGCGCTGTATTTATACTTAAGTGAATATCTAGTCCCAACCTCAGTCCTTGTCTGGTATCACTACGCTGACTCCGGGCATGTTCCGACATGCCTGCAGTTGTCTTTGAACTTGCCGTTGGGGGCTTGCGCGCTGGCGCCTGGGGGCGCTGTCCAATAGGAGAGCGAATATTACTCTGGTCTGAACGCAGGTAAAGGGATATTCCGTGTATATATATAAATAATATACAAGGTATATCAAACAATAAAAGTATATTCTCAGTTTAATCTGGCCCTTCACAACATATACTGTCCCCCAGGCTACTCCCCTGACTTTCTATCCAAGATATTTACTGAATTTAATGGCCTGGCCTCTGAGAATGCTTTTGTGGGCGGAGACTTTAACTGTCACCTCATACCGTCTCTTGACAAACTCCCACCCAGTCTGGCTCCCCCCTCTAGGCAAGCAAAGATGCTCACCTCCCTATGCGAAGACACTGGATACTCAGATGTCTGGAGAACCCTTTGCCCATCCGAACTGAAGTTCACCTTTTTTAGCGGCCCACATAAGAGCAACAGTAGAATAGACTATTTCTTCATCCCTTCCTCTAAGCTCTTTCTAGTATCGTCCTGCACAATCGGAAGCATCGTTCTATCGGATCACGCCCCTATATACCTGGTCTACTCCCTGTCAGAAGAGAGAGCGCTGTCGAGGCGTTGGCGCCTCAACCCATACCTCCTCAAAGATGATATATTTGTCTCCTATTTCGAATCGGAATTAAAAATGTTCTACTCAATTAACTTTCGTTCTATGGATAACCCGTCTCTACTCTGGGAAACATCTAAGGTCTTTTCTCGTGGACTGATTATATCTTATGTATCATCCAAGAAGCGCAAGAAAAATTAACAATCCAAACTAGCCGACCTTGAAAATCAGCATGTTTCAAACCCAGCCCCGGCTGTGCTTATAGAGCTTACGGCCACCAGAGCGGAGCTAAACACTCTTCTGATCCAGGACGCAGAATATTCTCTTAAATTTGCCAAACAGAGAATGTACGAACACGGTGACAAGCCGGGTAGGTGCCTGGCTAACTTGGCAAAAAAAAGGGCTGACACCCAAGTAATAGCCTCAATCTCTGACTCCAACGGGGTCAGGTCCTTTGACACCAAAACTATTAACAAAGAGTTTGCCTCTTTCTATGCCCAACTCTATAGGACCGAGCGACCCGATGGTGCTCTCTCTGACATGCAGGCCTTCTTCGCTGAATTACACCTCCCTAAGGTATCGAAAGATCAGAACTTGCTCCTTAACGCCCCAATTACGAAGGAAGAAGCCCTGGGCGCCCTTAAGGCTATGCCATCTGGTAAGGCTCCGTGCCCGGACGGTTTCGGATGCAAGTTTTATAAGGAATTCGGTCATATTCTATTAGATCCCCTGCTGGCAATGCTTAATCACTCCGCTGAGGTGGGGATACTGCCCCAGTCTCTACGGGAAGCTAATATCTGCCTTCTCCTTAAGAAGGGTAAATGCCCTGAGGAGTGCGCCTCCTATAGGCCTATAGCCCTACTCAATTCGGACCAAAAGTTGCTTTCCAAGATCCTGTCCATGCGCCTGGAAAAAGTACTCCCTTTTATTATTAACGAGGATCAGACCGGTTTTATTAAGGGTAGGAACTCTACCGACAACATGAGACGGCTCCTAAATATCATCCAAATGACTCGTGAGACAGACCACCCCGCGGTGGTTCTGTCTCTCGACGCGGAGAAGGCATTTGACCGTGTAGAATGGCCGTATCTATTTTTAACCCTCGCTGAATTTGGCTTAGGTGACACCTTTATTGACTGGGTCAAGGTTCTTTACAACTCGCGGATGTCGGCGGTCCTGACTAATGGACTTAGGTCTAGCAACTTTCCTCTACAACGGGGGAACCCCCAGGGGGATCCTCTTAGCCCTTTACTATTCGACATGGCCATAGAACCACTCGCACAGGCCGTAAGGCAGTCAGCCGAGATCTCAGGTATTAGAGTGGGCGGGAGGGAGCACAAAATCACTCTTTACGCGGACGACGTGCTGATCTTTGTGTCTAAGCCTGACTCTTCAATTCCATGTCTAACCCGCATGATTTCCACATTTGGAACCTTCTCGGGGTACAAAATAAACGTTTCCAAATCCGAAGCAATGCCACTTGGGATACTCAAATCTATTCCGATACTGCCCGAGCCCTTTCCATTTCGCTGGTCGCCCTCCGGCTTCGTTTACCTAGGAGTATTTGTGACACCCACCTATGATACGTTGTCTAAGGCCAATTTTCCCCCTCTTTTAGACACCATAAGGGCAGACTTAGTTAGATGGGCCCCTTTACCGATCTCCTGGCTGGGTAGGATTGCCCTCGTCAAGATGAACGTACTCCCCAGACTGTTGTACCCTCTCCAAATGATCCCAGTGCTGCTGACAAACAAGGTTATCAAGGTGCTAGAAGGCTGGCTAAGCTCATTCATTTGGAATGGGAAGAAACCGCATCTGAAAATGGCCAAATTACAGATGGATAGTGAAGATGGGGGTCTAGACCTACCTAATATTAGACACTACCAGCTGGCGGCACACCTTAGGGTACTGGTTGGCTGGTTCAGATCAGACCCACTGTCAATATGGCTGGACGTTGAATCCTCGCAATCTAAGTCCCCCCTGTGGAACCTACTATTTATCAAAGACTTTAGGTCTGTGAGGAAAATGTGCTCCAACCCCATCACATTATATTCCGTCAAGGCCTGGAAGACTGTCCGTAAGGTGGAGGGCCAAGCCAAGCTGACCTCTCCTCTTACCCCGATTGTAGGCAATCCTGACTTTAAGCCAGACCAAATCGGCGGCGGCTTCAAGACCTGGTATAAGCAGGGCATAACCGATCTTGGCCACCTGTTTGATGGCCGGACCCTAATGTCCTTTACACAGCTGCAGCAGTGATATGGCCTATTGAAAGCGGAATTTTTTAGGTACCTACAAATTAGGCAGTTTATCACCAAGGACACCTCACTTTTAACTGACATCTCCACCTCGCAGGTGGAGAAAGCCCTCTCCTTGCAGATCCCCAAAAAACAAATATCTATCTTCTATAGTACTCTGAACCTTAATTCATCTTTATCTTCCTATGTTACTAAACAGTCCTGGGAAGAGGATTTGGACATAGAAATCACAGATGCAGACTGGCAGGATACGTGGACCTACGCAAAAAAAATCTCGGTTTGCAACCGCACCAAGGCCATACAAATTAGAATATTGCATCGCATCCATATTACCCCCGCCCGTAAAAGTAAAATGGATCCCAATACGTCCCCACTTTGCTTAAAATGCAAGATAGAGATTGGAAACCACGTCCACTGTTTTTGGACCTGTGTAAAACTCCAGAGCTATTGGTACGACATTGTAGAAGAACTGTCTGACATATTTCACACCCCCATCGAGCTGGATCCCCTCTGCCTTTTGCTGGGCCTCCCAGATATTCATGTTACCAATTTCAAGCATAAGAGACTGTTCAATTTGTTGACATTTGCTGCTAGAAAGAACATCCTATTGTTTTGGATCAAGGACGAGGTCCCGTCAATAAGGTCATGGCACAATATCATAATGGAATGTGTAACTGAGGGGTACAATTCCCTGACTGTATTGATAAGTATGGTATCATTAAACCACTACCGCTTTATGTACTTTAACTACTGGCCATACAGTACACGATATCTAAATATGATGAACACTTTCCCACAATGAAATCGGGTCCACACAAAGGTAATAATCAAATATTTAATATATAGCAAAAGGTACATATAATAGTTACTATTACATTTATGATTTGAATGCACTTGTAAGGCAAATGAGTACTCGTAGGCAAATCAACACTGAATGTCCAATCTCTGGTTACGCAGGAAGCAAGTATACAACCTGGCTCTTAGGGAATTAGATCTATGGTACTCTTAATGATATAGCAGGATAATTCTGGAAGGGGGTCCTCCCGGTTGTAGACCGGTAGGGGGGGTAGGAGAGCCGTCGGCAGTAGCCCGTCTGGTCAACGATTTCTAGAGAGAATTCAGGTACAGAAGACAGTGCAGTAGAATCTTGATCCACAGATGAATACACCTTGGCTCTCTTGTAGGCTGTAGCTGTAGCTGTAGCTGTAGGTCCATAATGAAGAAGAAGCGAGGCGACCTCAGTCTGGTCTGAGCGCCGTCTCACCTTGACTCCTCTCGGGGTAAATCCAACACTCACCGGTGTTGGCGATTATCCGCTCCACAAATGAAAGTACCAAAGCAAATATATATTCCATGCCGCATAGGGCTCAGCAGTCGTCGGGTAGGTAATCCAATGTACAGGTCCACTCGGTCCTCGCCTAGAACTCCTCGGATGAAAGCGCCACGTGTGGTCTGCCCAACCTGGTTAAGACTCTAGATAACACGAGGAAGCGATGGGGATGCTGCTCACTTTAGAACTCTAACCGCACGATGCACCATACACGATAGACTATTATTACTTAATAGAAATACGTCGCACTCGACGGTACAGTGCCAAACTATGACAATTCAGCTATTAATTCGCACGAGGTCTCAATGCTATTCTAAGGCCAAACAGGCCATACTTCACCGCACGCGGTATCGTGGGGTGAGGCTTCACGTTCTGTTACTTAGTTGGGTAGAAGGGTAAAGGACTAAGGGTCTTCTACATTTACTTGCGCCATATTTATATGCACGGTGAACAAATAGTGCCACTCTCCTTTCGGTAGCCGTATTCCTGCGCAGAGCCGGGGCTAGTAGAGACATGTCTCGTCGGTACCATTGAACTTGGCTCCAAGGGGCTTGTCTCCTGGCGCCAGGTCCTTGTCCAATAAGAGAATGAACTATTATGGGCTATAGTAGACTAAAGGGATATTCCGTGTATATGTACAAGGAATATACAAGGGATATCAAACGATATACAAATACTATTCAATATATATCCATAAATAAATATATATATTCGGTTTAATCTGAAGCCGCCCCCTAATTAGTCCCACCTAATTAGCTAAGCAGAGACAGATTAACCGCACTGTCCACTACTCAATGTCCGCTGTGAGGGTCAGTCAGTTCACAAAGTCATGGGGTCATGGTCGTCATCGATAGTATCGGGGAGCCTTGGCAGTTCTATTAGCCTCGCCACGGGTCGGGTGTAAGTCCGCCCTTGGACGAGCACTTCAGCTGCTCGGACCTTTCCATCGGCACCGGTGATCACTTTGCTTACGCGGCCAGCCGGCCACATAGCTCGGGGTAGTGACTGGTCGATAATCATGACGACTGTTCCTTCTGTCAAATTGTCTCTCTCTTTCACCCATTTCTGGCGGGTCTGTAGAGACGGTAGGTAGTGGAGTAGGAAGCTGTTCCAAAACTTGTCAGCCAGTACTTGACTGTACCTCCACATTCTTCGGCCGTTCGCTTCTTCAGGCCTGTACATTGTCTGGGGTAGCGCGGGGTCCAGCCGCCCCATCAAGAGTGTGTTGGGGGTGACTGGGTCGACATCTGCTACATCACTTGAGACGTAACCGAGGGGCTTTGAGTTCAATACTCCCTCGATCTCCGTGAGGACTGTCATTAAGACTTCTTCCGCCACGGTCTGGGCCCCAAGCACGGCGTACAGGGCTGTCTTTATAGAACGTACTTCTCGTTCCCAAGTTCCACCGAAGTGAGGTGCGTTCGGGGGATTAAACTGGAAGTCAATCTGGGATGGAGCGAGGTGGGTCTTAAGTTCTGGGCCCATAGCTTGGAAGCTCTCTCTCAGCTCTCTTTCTCCGCCTTTGAAGTTTGTCCCGTGATCAGACAACAATGTAGACGGTTTTCCTTTCCGTGATGTGAATCTTCGGAAGGCCATAAGGAATGAGTCTGTGCTCATGGTTGGAAGGAGTTCGATATGTATCGCTCTGGTGGTCATGCATTTGAATACAATACCCCACCGCTTCTCGGTTCCTCTTCCTTTCTTTATATACAGCGGGCCGAAACAGTCCATACCGGTGGAGTGAAAAGGCTTGTCGCCGAGTCGGAGGCGACAGGGAGGTAGGTCAGCCATCCGGGGTATACTGGGCTGGGCTCGCCACTTACGACAGTCTAGACAGGTTCGCTGGAAGCGCCGCACTGCTTCTCTCCCTTGCAGTATCCAATAACGACGTCTGATCTCCGCGAAGACTCTCTCTGCCCCTGCATGGTGCACATCCTCGTCGTATTTCTTTATGATCAGCTCTGTGACCTTGTGTCGGCTGTTCAAGACTATCGGGTACTTGACGTCATCCGGTAAGTCTGGGGCTCTCCGCAGACGACCACCCACTCTGATGAGACTATGGGCGTCGCTCTCGGGGGCTAGGTGGAGCAGTCTGCTGTCTGATGGGACGGGCTTTGCTCCCTGTAGACAGGCTAGCTCATCGGGGAACGAGTCTCTCTGGGCTCGTTGTAGTAGAAGAAGTTCTGCTTCTTCGTAGTCAGCTGCTGAAATGTCAGTCGTAGGCTGAACCTCTGGGTGGTGCCACAGAAATGTCTTTAGCTGCGCCCTCTGTAGGGTGAGGCAATCGTCTAGATCGGGGTCTGTGGGGACGAGTGTGTGTGTCAACCCACAGAACATAGATTTCTTGTTCTCTGCCTCCTCTTTACTCGCCTCCCGTGGGGTGGGTGTAGGCCACTCTTCTTCGGGGAGCTTGAGAAACTCTGGTCCGTCACTGTAGAGGTTGTGACGGGTGAGGTCATCCAGGGACATTCCCCGGGTGATGACGTCAGCTGGGTTGTGTTTGGTGTCCACATACCTCCAGCTCGCTACTTCTGTTAACTCTTGAATCTCGGTGACTCTGACTCCCACGAAGACCTTGTATCTGCACGAATCAGACCGGATCCATGTGAGTACGGTCGTGGAGTCTGACCACAAGATTGTTCTTTGCACCGGGATGGTGAGTTCACGTTGGATTAACGTGGCGAGCTGCGCTCCTGCTAGGGCTGCGCAGAGCTCTAGACGCGGGATGGATTGTTGCTTTCGTGGGGCTATTCTTGAGCGAGCCAGGATGAAAGCAGTATGTATTTCTCCTCCCTCCTCTCGGGCACGCAAGTAGGCCACTGAACCATAGGCTACTTCGGAGGCGTCGCTGAATACGTGCAGGTCGATCTTGCATGTCTCTGGCCTCACTGTGGGTGGGAAGTAGCTGCGGCGTATATTAACACCTGGGAGTGAGCGGAGTTCCGTCTCCCACTCTCTCCATGTGGATGCAAGGTGTTCGGGTATGGGATCGTCCCAGCCCTGGTCCTTGTCCCATAGCGCTCTTACAATCATCTTTGCCCTGGTGGTGTAAGGTAGAATACATCCCAACGGGTCATATTGTCTGGCGAGTGTTCTGTATACACTCCGTCTGGTGGTCGGTATTGCCGTCGACCTTCCCTGCTCCTTGGTCAGGGGTTTGTGTCTATAATGGAGCGAGTCTGTTTTGAAGCGCCAGACTAGTCCTAGTGTCATTTCTTGGGCTTCTCCTGGGATGGTCGCCATCCAGGTGTCGCTGCTCGCTGCCTTGTCCTCGGGGGAGAGGCTGCGCAATACTTGCGGGTCGCTGCTGGCCCACTGCCTGAGATCAAAGCCGCCTTTGATCAGGGAGGCGCGGAGCTTGAGTAGGAGAGCCTCGGCTTCTTCTGGCGTCGAGACGCTTTGTAAACAGTTGTCCACGTAGAAACTATTTGTCACACTTTGTCGGACCTCTTCATCTGCTGCTGGGTCCTCTGCGACGTGTTTTTGTAGTGCAAACGTAGCACAGCATGGGCTGCATGTGGTTCCGAAAGGGAGGACTTCCCATTGATAGATGGCTGGGTGCTCATCTCCGATCCTCTCTCTCCATAGGAACCGCAGCAGGGGCTTGTCCTCCTCCACTAGTCTCACCTGCAGGAACATCCCTTTGATGTCGCCGCTGATAGCCACCTTGTCCTGGCGGAAGCGTAGTAGCACGCCTAGTAGAGAGGGGCCGAGTGTTGGGCCGGCCAAGAGCTCTTTATTTAGATTTTGTGATCCGATCTGGTAGCTGCAGTTAAACACAATACGATCCTTGCCGTTGTGGTGGACCTTGTGGTGCGGCACGTACCATGATTCGGTCGTCTGATCGGCCTCTTTAATGTCAATTTTCTTTATGTGTCCCGCTGTGATTAGCTTGTTAATCTCAGCGCGGTACACAGCTTCTTGAGCGGGGTCTTTGGCTAGGCGCCGCTCTGTGTTCAATAGATACCGCTCCGTCGCCTCTTTTGTGGCGTGAAAGGTGGGCATTCCCTCTCGCCTCAGGAGTGGAGTTGCGTATCTCATCACTCCGTTGACTGTGACTCTCTTTGTCCCTTGCTCGAGGAGGGTTATAGCGTAAATATCTTCCTTAGAACGAATGTCTTTCTTTTCGTTCTTAAAGGGCATTGTCTCTAGTGTCCATAGCCTCTCGACATGCTGCAGGAGTGTGGTGTCTTCTTCTGTCGCTCTGGAGTGGAGGCAGCTAGTGGCTGCTGTTCGGTTAAGAGACTTGGCGAGGGGGCCTTGTAATGTCCATCCTAGGCGGGTCTCGACTGCTGCAGGACAACCTCTGGGTCCTGTATGGACCCGGTCTATCGGGACTATGAGGTCTGCATGGTCGGAGCCTATCAGCAGGGTCGGGGTGGCACCGTCTATGAGCGGGATAGGGAGTTGACGCAGGTGCACATATTTATCCATCAGCTTGGCGATGGGGTAGGTGTACTGCGATAGTCCTATTTCTTGGCTGGTGAAAGCATTAGTAATCCTATACCGTCTCTCGGGCTGCCCGCTTGCTGCGATAGTGAAGGAGACATTCTCGCCCTTTATCGTCTTTAGATCTCTTCTTATTGTCCGAATCGTCATCTGGTTCTCGCTCCCCCGCAGCCCCAGCTGGGCCGCAGCGGACGCGAGGAGAAGGGTCTTCTCTGACCCGTCGTCAAAGACGGCGTAAGTGTCCATGACCTTATCTTGGTAACTCAGTGTTACGCGGACCACCTTTAAGAGCACCTGGGCGCCGCTGCTGCTAGCGGGGTCAATGTACATAACGCTTGCCTTTGTGCTGCTGGGTGGTGCAGGCTTTCTTCTGTTACTGTCGTGTAGGACATCTAGGTGGGCTCCGTCACACCGACTACACCTCTTCTTGAGGCGGCACTCGGCTGCCATGTGACTGCGCGCACATCGGTAACAGCGCCTGTTGGACTTTATCCAGTGACTCACTTCTTCAGCGGTCATCTTCTTGAACAGGTCACATTGTGACAACCAGTGTTCCTTCTCGCAGTACGGGCACACCATCTTCCACTTCTCTTTCATCGAGGGGGTACTGTGGTTCTTGCTGCTCGGTACTGATTCTGATTGGTGCATGACAGTCACCGATCTTCGGCCATCGTTTGCTCTCCTAGGTCCCTCTCTGGAGCTTGGTGTGCTCCGCACGAACGTATCCAGCCGTAGGCTGCTGACTTCTCTCGCCAGGAAGTCGGCTAGGTCTAGGAGGGATGGCTCGGGACCGTTAGGATCACGGTGGTCTCTTTGCCGCCTGAAGCGCTCCTGTCGGGCGGGCGGCAGCTTCTCTAAAATCCTCTCGACGTTCGAGTTTGCGTATAGTTCGTGCATACCCTTTTCTCGTTGCGCCCCCAGCATCCCTACCAGGGATTGTACTTTGATAGACAGGTCGTCTAGTGAGCGATTGTCTGTTGCTGGGGGTAGGCGGTCAATATGCCTTATCTCTTGTATTACGTAATCCCATATACGTCCATATCTTTGGTCTAGTGCTGCTAGAGCCGCTGTGTATGGGGTAGTAGAGGTGGCATAGGCCAGCGCTATGTTGTGCGCTCTGGGCACTTTCAGGTGCTTCAATAGGATAGCATACTTGTGGCGTTCATCAGCTACATCCACCATCATTGTCTCTAAGCACATCCGTAGCTCCGTGTACTGTGCTCGGTTCTCATGGGTGAAGTCTGGAAACGTCGGTGTGCCAATGTATGACGCCGTGGATGGCTGGCACATCGGTGAGCGTTGGAAGAGAGGCCTCCTGGGCGAGTCTCCTCTTACGCCTCTCGGTGGGCTGGTACCGGCAGGGTACCATGGCCCGCTGGTCCAGGTGCTATTTCTCGGGACTGGTCGTGCGTCATGCTCACCCGTGAATCGAGTCGGGGGTCTGTAGCGCAGAGCCGCGGGGGTATAGCCTGGGCTGTACTGGACCTCCTGGTCCTGTGGAGTAATGTGCTGCTGTCGGGCTTGACTCTCCTCTTCTCCCTCTTCTTCCTCTGCCAGGTCTTCTAGATCCTGTAGTCGTCTATTTAGCCTCTCCGCGGTGTCCGCCGTTCCTTCCTTGTAGCTGGGTCTCACTTGGACCGGTCGGGGAAGGAGTTCGGAGGGGGGTGTAGGCTCTCTCTGGTGGTCGGGCTCAGGGTCGCTTAATCGGTTAGGGGAGGGTGCCCTTGACCCGTGTCTTGACGAGGCCCTGGAACCCCTTGTGGAGGGAGGGGGTGTTGCCCTGGTGATCAGCTGCTCCATTAGCTGCGCTTGTAGTCTGTCGCGCTCGGCTTGTAGTCTGTCGCGCTCGGCTTCGCGCTTGGTGAGATCTGCTTCTCTTTGGGCACCGGCAGCGGCACGCTGGGTGTCGGCCCGGTCTCTTGCCATATTCTCTTCCGTTTGAAGGCGTCTCAGCTCCAGACGTATGCGCTCTTCTTCGCTCCGTTGCTGCGCTTGGAGGCGTTCTCTTTCAATGGTAGAATGTTCGCGCTCGCTAAGCGTCTGTGCTTGGAGTTGATCACGCTCCGTAGCGGCTGCTAGGCTGGCGAGGAACGCCTGTGCCAGCATCCTCTCCGCCTCGCTGGGGGAAGACGCTGGTTGGGGTGATCCGCTCCTGGCAGTACCCGTGGGGGATGCGTTCCCCTGCGGGGAGTCCTGGAGCTCTATCTCCTCGGCGCTCTCCTCATCTTGTTCCGTGCAGAGTTCCATCTCTGGAGGGTTGTCTTCCTCCCGGAGCTCTGGGGGGACTACTTCTTCGGTCTTGGCGGGGGGTAAAGTCGTGTCAGTTCCCTCCTGGTCCCCACCGTGAGCTTGGTCAGTTACATTAGAACCCACTAGGGCCTCTGTGGTCGGGGTATCCTGGTTGATAGGGTCGGACATAATTTTACTTTCTACTTTTACCGCGTTTACCGTTTGTAGAAGGCTAGGTAGTATACTGGCAGCGTAATCCTCTAAGTACTGAGGTGGCTGTCGTCTACGCTGCGGGCGTTCTACTTTAGGAGGACCGTTTCGTGGAGTGTTCATCATAGGCCATTTCAATATTAATACCACTATATTAATATTACACTAATTACCCTCCGGCTCGAAGGACCAATTGTAACTGAGGGGTACAATTCCCTGACTGTATTGATAAGTATGGTATCATTAAACCACTACCGCTTTATGTACTTTAACTACTGGCCATACAGTACACGATATCTAAATATGATGAACACTTTCCCACAATGAAATCGGGTCCATACAAAGGTAATAATCAAATATTTAATATATAGCAAAAGGTACATATAATAGTTACTATTACGTTTATGATTTGAATGCACTTGTAAGGCAAATGAGTACTCGTAGGCAAATCAACACTGAATGTCCAATCTCTGGTTACGCAGGAAGCAAGTATACAACCTGGCTCTTAGGGAATTAGATCTATGGTACTCTTAATGATATAGCAGGATAATTCTGGAAGGGGGTCCTCCCGGTTGTAGGCCGGTAGGGGGGGTAGGAGAGCCGTCGGCAGTAGCCCGTCTGGTCAACGATTTCTAGAGAGAATTCAGGTACAGAAGACAGTGCAGTAGAATCTTGATCCACAGATGAATACACCTTGGCTCTCTTGTAGGCTGTAGCTGTAGCTGTAGGTCCACAATGAAGAAGAAGCGAGGCGACCTCAGTCTGGTCTGAGCGCCGTCTCACCTTGACTCCTCTCGGGGTAAATCCAACACTCACTGGTGTTGGCGATTATCCGCTCCACAAATCAAAGTACCAAAGCAAATATATATTCCATGCCGCATAGGGCTCAGCAGTCGTCGGGTAGGTAATCCAATGTACAGGTCCACTCGGTCCTCGCCTAGAACTCCTCGGATGAAAGCGCCACGTGTGGTCTGCCCAACCTGGTTAAGACTCTAGATAACACGAGGAAGCGATGGGGATGCTGCTCACTTTAGAACTCTAACCGCACGATGCACCATACACGATAGACTATTATTACTTAATAGAAATACGTCGCACTCGACGGTACAGTGCCAAACTATGACAATTCAGCTATTAATTCGCACGAGGTCTCAATGCTATTCTAAGGCCAAACAGGCCATACTTCACCGCACGCGGTATCGTGGGGTGAGGCTTCACGTTCTGTTACTTAGTTGGGTAGAAGGGTAAAGGACTAAGGGTCTTCTACATTTACTTGCGCCATATTTATATGCACGGTGAACAAATAGTGCCACTCTCCTTTCGGTAGCCGTATTCCTGCGCAGAGCCGGGGCTAGTAAAGACATGTCTCGTCGGTACCATTGAACTTGGCTCCAAGGGGCTTGTCTCCTGGCGCCAGGTCCTTGTCCAATAAGAGAATGAACTATTATGGGCTATAGTAGACTAAAGGGATATTCCGTGTATATGTACAAGGAATATACAAGGGATATCAAACGATATACAAATACTATTCAATATATATCCATAAATAAATATATATATTCGGTTTAATCTGATCCTTCACAACAGAATGCATTCCCTGTGAATATATTACGTGCATGCTGCATTCCAAGTTGGACACTTTTTATGAGATCTGGGACCCTTATCTGTCACATATTGGGCCTGCACTATCCACCACTGTACTCACCGGATTTCCCCATTACCAGTAACCTCCCACTGCTGCCTTGTTTTGTCTGACGGTACTGGCATTGTAATACTGTACATGTACACTTGGCTACAGTAATGCTGCACATGTCCTCTTGGCTGCAGTGATACTGTACATGTCCTCTTGACTACAGTAGTACTGTACATGTCCTCTTGACTGCAGTAATACTGTACATGTCCTCTTGACTACAGTAGTGATGTACATGTCCTCTTGACTACAGTAATGCTGTACATGTACCCTTGACTACAGTAATGCTGTACATGTCCTCTTGACTACAGTAATACTGTACATGTCCACTTGACTACAGTGATACTGTACATGTCCTCTCGGCTACAGTAATACTGTACATGTACTCTGGGCTACTAGGGAATACACGGTCACATGCACACGTTCACACCACACATATATGCATGTACACATAAAACATATACATAGGTAAAGCACACGCACATATGGGTAGGTAGAACACACATATATATAGCACACGAGATAATGCACACACGTGAAAGCCACACTTATTTTATTTTATTTATTTTAATTTTTTTATTGTCATTTCCTTATTTAATTTTTATTGTCTTACTTTTTTGTTTGCCTGTCTTGTGTTGTTATTACTGTTGTTAGTGTCATTATTATTTTTTATTATTGTTAACGGTATTGTATTGTGATGTCTTGTTCTATGTTGAAAATTGAAAATAAAAACATTTATAAAAAAAAAACTAACAGTCACCAGGTGTGGGAGGGCTAACGGAGGTACTGGGGGAAGTGAGAGTGTGTGGGGAGCTACTGCTGACCGCCCTGGAAGGCGAGGAGGACCAGAGTACCACCCCCCAGGTTAGTAAATCCTGGGCCCCATCCGCTCCTGCTGCCCGCCCTCCAGTTCGACGTTCCGGGCCCAAAGACGGGGGTTCAAATAGATTAGAATCTACTGCATCCCGCTACCAGGTGGCCGTGTACAACCACTCCCATAAAGCAGGGATAATCCACCCTGCTACATATGCTTGCACCTCATGGTATCAAAGCACCTCAAAGGCGCTAAAAACAAAATTACAAACATCTCAAAACAAACTGGTCAGACTACTGCTTGACCTTACTCCTAGAACCCACCTCACCCCTGCCCACTTTGACAACCTAGGATGGCTTAGAGTAGACGACAGAGTACAGCAACTTGCAATGGGCCTGGTCTACAAGATACACTACACGACCAAGGTACCCATGTACATGTCAAAATACTTCCCAAAGGTCAGTGAATACCACGATCACAACACCAGAGGGAGCTCCACAAATCATGTCAATCCCAGATTCGGCTCAAACAAGGGACTAAACACGTTTCGCAATTATGCCACATCAATGTGGAACGCCCTACCCAAAGCTGTAAAGGAATGTGAATCACTACCTGTAACCCAGGTTTCAGATACGTACCTATTTAAGTTATAAGGACCTGAATAGTTAAGGCTATTATGTAAGAATATAGTTGATATTATTGAGTACCAAGCCTTTAAATTACAGATTGCCCCTTTAATTCGCGTGATGACGTGAGTAAGGTAGACGTCACGACAGCCACGTTTTGCTCTCAGCGCGAGTCTTGCTACTGCGCAGATGCAGACAGATCCCGTTGATACAACACGCATGATAACGTTGCTGAATAACTAGACGAAATAGTATGATAAAACCAGTTATCAAACAGTTATAGAAGATTCCCCCAGTTGCAAAACCGAAGAAGCGTTGCAGTAAAGTAGCTGTAGCTGCGGTTTTGGTGAGTTAAATCAATATTGTGTGCTATTCAATTGTCGAGTGTTAGCTTCATGCTACAATGCTAATAACGTTAGTTTAGCTTCAGTCTGAGTCATACACGAATTGCCCCAAGTTAAATGGAAACTGGGAAGGAACCATTTCAGAAGCACTTATAATTGTATTGATATGCTGTTATGATAGGAACAAGATTTATATACGTTTTGAATGTTTTGAGAGTTTAATATGAACGTGGAGAATGTCCCAAATGCTAACGCACTTTAGCCTAACTTAGCATAGGACAGGTGTACATTCCCACATGCAGTGATGAGACGGCCTGCTGTAGCTTAGCATAGCTAACGGTAGCCTGGTTGATTATTCATTCTGAAATTAGATGAAAAGATGGTGATTTGATAAAAATGGTAAATACGCTTTTATTTTCCGAATGCCTGCGAACACGCAGGCCAGGTTTTATAGGATACCCCAGCACTCCAATCTGCTCTGGGAGCAGTCCCAGGAGTCCATCCATCTCCACGTGTGCCCATGAGGGAAGGAGGCAGTGTGCTAGATGACACAAGATGGCGAGCCAACCCATTGAACCTCTGATATAGCTCAAGGCTAACCCAAGCCTGATTCGAATACCCCAGATGCAGACAGATCCCCGTTGCTTCAACAGTCTGGTAGGTTTGAACTGAAAGAACTTGAACTGAAAGAACTTGAACCATAAGAACTTGAACTATAAGAACTTGAACTGAAAGAACTTGAACTATAAGAACTTGAACTGATTGAACAAGAGCACAAGGACATTCCAAGGCTTCGGCCCAGTTCACCTTTTGTTACTTTGATATTGTATTTTTGTATTTGATTTAATTTGCTACTTGAACCACTGATGGTTCTCATGTAAGGAAAGAAGGTTAAAGGGTAACTTCACCTAAAATGGTATTTGCATTCCCATAACCTAGAGTATTGATGACATCGATTATGGTTGAATCACTGATGATTTTCCTGTAAAGAAAGAAGGTTTAAAGGGTAATTTCACCTAAAAAGGTAATTGTATTCCCCTAACCTAGAACAGTGTTTCTCAACTGGTGGGTCGCGGGGCCATTTTGAGTGGGTCGCGGATGTGTGTGTAAAAAAAAAAATTATATATATATATATATATATTTTTTTTTACTTTTTATTTTTCACTACCTATCTTTGTGAAAGTGGCTTCTCTGCTCTGGTCCAGCTGAAGACAAAGCGGAGGACCAGATTGGACATTGAGCATGACCTCAGAGTTGCTTTGTCTACCATCACCCCAGACTTTGAGACTCTTGTCAGGAGCAAACATCATCCCCAGTTATCCCATTAGTTCCCTGCATGTTAAGCTAAGAAGTCTGCTAAGAAGGATATATTATTTATTATTATTAGTATTTTATTTCATTGTGTTTTTAGCCCTTAGTTGCACTTTTGTTGCAACCCCAGTTATCCCATTAGTTCCCCCAAACGTAGGTCTGTTATGTTAAGCTAAGAAATCTGCTAAGAAGCATATTATTTATTATTATTTTATTTCATTGGGTTTTTAGCCCTAGTTGCACTTTTCTTGCAATCCCAGTTATCCCATTAGTTCCCCCAAACTTAGGTCTGTTATGTTAAGCTAAGAAGTCTGCTAAGAAGCATAATTATTTATTATTATTATTTAATTGCATTGGGTTTTTAGCCCTAGTTGCACTTTTGTTGCAACCCCAGTTATCCCATTAGTTCCCCTAAACTTAGGTCTGTTATGTTAAGCTAAGAAATCTGCTAAGAAGCATATTATTTATTATTATTTTATTTCATTGGGTTTTAGCCCTAGTTGCACTTTTGTTACAACCTCAGTTATCCCATTAGTTCCCCCAAATTTAGGTCTGTTATGTTAAGCTAAGAAATCTGCTAAGAAGCATATATTATTTATTATTCTTTTATTTCATTGGGTTTTTAGCCACCGTTGCACTCTTGTTGCACTTTTTTGTGTTTATTTCATGTTTTGAAAGATTGCGTAATATTTTTTTTTTTACATAAATCATAGTGGTTAAAAATTTTGGGTCGTGACTTAATGACTAAGGAAAATGTTGGGTCCCGAGGCTAGACCAGTTGAGAACCACTGACCTAGAATATTCCAAATGGTACTTTTGTTGTGTTACACCTTCCAAGGAAGAGTTTAAAGGAGCATTTCACCTGTTAAGGTACTTGCGTTCCTGCACAAAGGTTTGAATTAATATGTTTAAACACTTACCTGGTGAAATGATAAACTGAAATAGAGTTTACTGATGATAAAAGGATACGTTTAATATCCGACCTTGAATCTAGCTTAGCTAGAGATAACCTCAGAGACGTCTGAACCAAACCTAATGTGTTGATTTAATCAATCTATGACTTGATATCGAACTAACCCTCCTTAAAGGAGAGGTTATAGAAAGAACCTAAAAGGGATACTTCAAACAACTACTACCTTGAACTACTATATGTCTGTATGTCTGTATGTCTAGCTAGCGCGCATTTAATAAATTCCGGTTATTATTATAACTCTGTCTCTGGTCATTGTTCTTATATTGTGCATATTTACTCCTCTCCTCGTTTCGTACCTAGAACTGTGCCCGTGGCGAACAGCTGTTACAAGTAGGTGACACAAGTGCTACATAAATTTGGCGAGCCAGCCAGGAGGAGTATATCACAATTAAGAGGACCAGTCTTTAAGTCAGAAACCTAAATAGCGTGTAGCGATGGACGTAGTTCAAACTAGCAGCATAAAAATCCCTAATTCGGTCATAGTCAGCGGTACAATCGACATTACCACTGACGATGAACTAAATGATTTTCTGGTGAAACACGGCTCCATTCGTAGAAGGCTCCCCATAGACCCTTCCGAGTCAGAGCCAGAACCACGTGTTATTATAGAATACGAAAGTGGTGAAGCCTTGCAAGCACTTTCCAATTACCGACTAAACACGGCTAAAGCTAGTTATCTCATTAGAGACTTAGCCAGCGTTTATGTACCTGTAGTCAGCAACACGGCCACACAGACTTATCTCTCAGACCTAAAAGAGATAGCGAAGCAGAGTGGCGAAGACCTCGCGGAAGTCCTCAAGAGAGAACTCTCCACCATCGGCGACGTCCTCACCCTGAACGATCCTGAACCCCGAACTGACGAAGAAACAGAAGGAGAATTATACGACGAAGAAACAGGTGGGGAACTATTTGAAATGGCAGACCAACATGTTCCAGAGGCTGCAACACAAGCTAGCCCCTCACCCAGAACAATCCCAGAGCAGCAAGTCCGACAAGAGCACAGCCGGTCTCCTTCACCAGCGCGCTCTCAAGAGAATGCACAACCTGCTCTGAAACTCTCCGATGTCAACCCACCTGAGGTGCAAAAGATGATTGTGGAGCACATAGTGCGAAATGAAGACTCAGCCATGCACAGCCAAGCATCACTGAGACTCAGACTCTTCTCTGGGCGAAGACCTCGGCTCGACAGAGAAGTAGACTACGAGACATGGCGTTCCAATGTGGGGCTTCTCCTCAAAGACACAAAATTGTCTGATCTACACAAGTCCCGGAAACTCCTCATGGCACCCGCCATTGACATCATAAGACACCTGACACCTGAATGTCCCCCAGGAATGTACCTGGAGATCCTCGACTCCGCCTTCGGAACCGTCGAAGATGGAGATGACCTTTTTGCAAAGTACCTCCATACAATGCAAAACAATGGAGAGAAACCTTCAGCTTACCTTCCACGACTACAGGTGATGCTGAACACCACCTACAGAAGAGGAGGAGTAGCTGCAACCGATCTTGATCAGAAACTTCTAAGACAATTCATCAGAGGCTGCTGGGACAACACCATGATAACCGAGCTGCAGTTAGAACAGAGAAAGAGAAACCCACCTACCTTTGCAGAGATCCTCCTGTTACTCCGCACAGCAGAAGACAAGCGCTCTTCCAAAGAAAGCCGCATGAGGCAGTACCTCAACGTTTCAAAGCCAAGGGTATCGAGTAACTACCAGGGCATCTGGAACCAATGCGAAGAGGAATGCACTTCACAGCCAATTCCGGACACCAGCTCTGAAGTCCAAAGTTTAAAGGCTCTAGTTGCAGACCTACAGACACAGCTCACAAGAATACCGAACGATGACAAGAAAAGACAAGCGAGGCCAGCTACCAAGCACGAAGCCCCGGCATCAGTTAAACCGAAGCCGACGACAGAGGTACTCCCAAGTTCCAAAAGTCAGAGACTCCAAACCCAAAGAACTACACGAGCAATAGACCAAGACCCTGGTATTGCTTCAGATGTGGAGAAGACGGACACATAAGACCCCACTGCGAGAGTGAACCAAACCCCTCTCTGGTGGTCTCGAAAAAGAAATTACTAGAGGAGAAACAGCATGCATGGGATGCTGAAAACAAAGCCTCCAAGCCTGATTTAAACTGAAGACAGTTTCTGCTGAGGGACAGGCGGGAACTGAGTCACGAGAGAGATGTCCCAGACAGAAGTGGCGAGCCTCCAATATGTGCTCGACCTCCCATACTAAAGAAGTAGCCCTACCAAAAGGACTGGTTGGAGCTAAATGCACTGCACAAGTAACCATAGAAGGTAAAGAGTGCAGCTGCTTACTCGATACAGGCTCCCAAGTGACAACAATCCCGAATTCCTTCTATCAAGAGAACATGTCTCATCTACCCATCCACTCCTTATACGACCTGCTTGAAGTGGAAGGAGCCAACGGTCAGGAAATTCCCTACCTCGGCTACATCGAGACTACAATCAAGTTTCCCAAGAGCATGTTCGGAGTAGACATCGAAGCGCCCACCCTAGCGCTGATTGTACCTGATATGCGCTCCTCACTGTCATCAGCGCTGATAGGTACAAACGCCTTAGATATCCTGTACAAGCAGTACGCAGACACCACATCTCAGAACTACCAATCCCTGCCATACGGCTACAAGGTAGTCTTGAAAACCCTTGGAGCCAGACATAAACAGTCTGCGGATTCCAGCATGGGCGAAGTGAAACTACATAGCAAAGACCCTGAAACTATCGCTCCAGGTCAGACCAAAGTCCTCGAGGGATTAGTGAGTTGCAGAGCAACCAACGCAGGAATATGGGTGATGATAGAGTCCCCAAGGTCAACGGCCTTGCCAGGTGGAATACTGGTATCAGATGGCTTAGCAGAGCTACCACGAAAACTGCCACATTGTATACCAGTCATCCTCAAGAACGAGTCCGACCACGATATCACCCTGTCCCCGAAGGTTGTGATAGCCGAGATACATGCAGTCATGAGTGTCCAGTCCCTCAAGACACTTGACGCAGAACTATCGACAGACCCTAACCAAAAATCAAAGCTCAAGTTTGACTTTGGAGACTCTCCAGTACCCCAAGAGTGGAAAGAGAGGATAACTGAATGACTGAACTCCAAGCAAGAAGTTTTCGCACACCACAATCTCGACTTCGGATGCACTGACAAGATAAAGCATCACATAAATCTCAATGACAAGACGCCATTCAAACATCGAGCGAGACCTATACACCCTCAAGATATAGAAGCTGTGCGCAACCACATTCAACAGCTCCTCGACACTGAAGTCATTCGAGAATCTGAATCACCCTTCTCGTCGCCAATTGTAGTCATCAGGAAGAAGAACGGCGATGTCAGACTATGCATAGACTACAGGAAACTGAACCTCCAAACAGTAAAGGACTCATACGCCCTGCCCAACCTGGAGGATTCCTTTTCAGCACTGACTGGATCCAAATGGTTCTCAGTGCTAGACCTCAAATCTGGTTTTTACCAGATCGAAATGGAAGAAAAGGACAAGCACAAGACAGCATTTGTCTACCCGTTGGGATTCTTTGAGTTCAATAGGATGCCTCAAGGAATAACAAATGCCCTGTTGACAATAATGAGTGTGCTCTCCCGTCATCCATTCAGAGTGATTGACTGATTGACGAGTGATGGACTCATTAATACCAGCTGAGTGTGTGTATATAAGAGCGACCTTCACAAATAAAAATGTTGCTTCCTTGATACACGGATTCTGTCTCTCAGCGTTTTATTCCTTCTCTCTATATACTGTATAGTCCAGGTTATGATGTCTAGCCATTACGCAATATCCGACATTCAACAGGTTATGGGCCCAGAGCGCTAGAATCCTGACGACCAGACAATCGGAAGGGAGTTCGCATTGGTCTCGTCTAGCATTTGACGGAGATGAACAAAAGTATGAACTGTGGGAGACTAAGTTCATGGGCCATCTCCGGCTACGGAGACTAAAGGACACTCTCGAAACGGATCTCCCTGACGAGGCGTCTGCTGACGAGTTGAGAGAAGATGGTGAGAAAAACGCGTTGATATACGCAGAGCTCATCCAGTTTCTGGATGATAAGAGTTTATCGCTGGTAATGCGAGAAGCGTCTGATGATGGACGGAAAGCCATCGGAATATTGCGCAATTATTATGCGGGTTCAGGGAAGCCAAGGATTATCAGTCTCTATATAGAGCTGACTACACTGCACAAGTCTAGCAGTGAAACGGTGACTGACTATGTAATTCGGGCAGAAAGGGCAATAACTGCACTGAGAAACGCAAATGAGACTTTGAGTGATAGTCTACTTGTGGCTATGGTATTAAAAGGACTGCCCGAGGCATTTAAACCCTTTGCGATACATGTCACACAGAGTGATGAGACTATAGTGTTTTCTGAGTTTAAGACTAAGCTCAGGAGTTTTGAGGACACTGAGAAAATGCGCGTTACCACGTCGGATGACAATGTTATGCGAGCCCAAGCCCTGTCTGACCGGGGTGCACAGAATGCCCAGAACGCGCGCATTCAGAGCGCACAGCGTACAGACATTATATGCTACAGATGTGGCCAAAGTGGGCATATGAGAAGGACCTGTCGACGCAAGCTGTGGTGTCACCACTGTAAAAGCTCCACACATCAAGGGGCGACCTGCAGACGGAGACCGGAGCAGAACGATGCGCGAGGCGTGTCTGTGCAAGTGAGTTGTCATGACAACAACACATATGCGTTTCTGGCGAGGGAAGGCGAGCCAGGACGCGGTGTTAAGAAGAGGGGCCTGATGGTGGACACCGGTGCAACTGCGGATATAATCACCGACCTGGCCAAGTTCAAAGTGTTCGATGACGGATTCCAGGCCGAGTCTCACTGCGTGGAGTTGGCTGACGGCACGAGGAGCAACGGGGTCGCAAAGCGCAGAGGGGACGCGGAGGTGTGCTTGATTGACAGCAGAGGGAGGCGACTGACTACAACACTGAGAGGGGCGCTGTACATCCCCTCATTCCCGCAGGACATCTTCTCTGTGAGAGCAGCCACCACTGACACTGGAGCCACTGTGATCTTCAGACAAGGAGAAGACATCCTACAGCACAGAGACGGTACTGAATTTCACATCCATGAGCATAATAGGCTGTATTATTTGCCCATAGTGGATGACCAATGTGATCAGAGCAAGGGCTGTTTTGATATACAGACATGGCATGAAATTCTAGGACACTGCAATTATGCTGATGTTGAGAAACTCCAGCCTATTGTTGATGGTATGACTATTAAAGGGAAAATTGACAAGTCTAAACTGAACTGTGAAGTGTGCACTCAGGGAAAGTTTGTACAAAGCTTCAACAGGAAGCCTGATGTGAGAGCCAAAAAGGTTCTAGAGTTGGTGCACACAGACCTAGCGGGTCCTATTGACCCAGTGTCCATAGATGGGCATAGATTTACACTTACGTTTACTGACGACTACTCAAGTACTGTGTTTATCTATCATCTGAAGCATAAGAGTGATACTGTGCAAGCAACAGAGCAGTTCATAGCTGACACCGCCTCATATGGGAGGATCAGACGCATCCGGTCTGATAATGGTACAGAATACACTGGTAAAGAGTACCAAGGGCTACTGAGGAAAAATGGTATAAAACATGAGACGTCATCACCATATTCGCCACATCAGAATGGTACTGCAGAACGCCAGTTTAGGACTCTTTTCGACATGGCTAGATGCATGCTATTAGAGAGCAAGCTCCCAAAAGCATTATGGCCTTATGCAGTACAGACTGCATCTCAAGTAAGGAATAGATGTTTTAACAATCGCACTAAACAGACACCTCACATGCTGCTGACAGGGAAACGTCCTAATATGTCTAGGATGCAGAAGTTTGGAACTCTGTGTTATGCCTACAGACAGCACAAGAAAAAGTTAGACCCTAGGAGTGAGAAGGGCTTCTTTGTCAGGCATGACAAGAAGAGCCCAGCTTACCTGGTTTTCTACCCCGACAGTGGAAAGGTGAGAAAGCACAGGCTGGTCAGATTTATGCCAAAAACAGTACGTGAGCAGCAGACACAGACTGAGATATCCATAGATGATGAGGATTTTGGTGGGCCACTTAGGGCTAGCACAAGCAAACAAATTGATGCTAGTCCAGAGACTGCTAAACAGAGGATTCCTGTGACCAGGCCAGAGAACAGCCAGGATCAGGCTAGAGAGGAACAGGAGGTCAAACAGGAGTCTCCACGCTATCCTTCTAGGGACCGGAAGAAGCCAGATTATTTTGGTGATAGTGTATATGAAGTAAGTCAAGACCAGACACAGGTTAATGTTGATTATTGTTACAAAATGTTGTGTAACATACCTTTAACTTACAGTGATGCAGTGAAGTCACCCGAATCAAAGGAATGGGTCAGTGCCATGGAGGATGAAATGCAATCACTGAGAGAGAACGGTACATTTACTTTGACCAACTTGCCACAGTGCAAAGTTGCAGTGGGGGGTCGATGGGTGTATGCTATCAAGAAAAATGCAGATGGTACAGATAAATACAAGGCACGATATGTTGCTAAAGGCTACAGTCAGAGAAGGGGTGTTGACTATGGAGAGACTTTTTCTCCCACAGTCGACCTGACCAGTGTCAGAGTGCTGATGCAGAAAGCTGCACAAGAAAATTTGATTTTAAATCAGATGGACGTTAAAACTGCCTACCTACATGCACCGATAGATTATGAGATATACATGAAACAGCCAGAGGGTTATGAACAGACATCTGGCACAGAGACATTGGTGTGTAAACTAGAGAAGTCACTGTATGGTCTAAAACAGTCTGGCCGGAATTGGAACAACATGTTACATGACTATCTAATTGTGAATGAATTTGTGCAAAACCCTGCTGATCACTGTGTATATACAAGAGAAACTGAGCATGAGAAGGTAATCATGATTATATAGGTTGATGATTTGGTTCTTGCAGCCAGTAATGAGAATGCAATGAAGGCTGTAAAAGAGATGCTCACAAGGAAATTTCAGATGAAGGATATGGGCAGATTGACACACTTCCTAGGAATCGATTTTGAACAGTGCGATGGATGTGTGACAATGTCACAGAAGCAGTGTGTAAAGAACATGCTAGAGAGGTTTGACATGCAGGACTGTAAACCCAGATCAACACCATGTGAGCGGGCACTCGATTACACTGAAGGGACAGGACTAATGAATCATGTCACCTGGTACAGAGAGGTGGTCGGTAGCCTAATCTATCTTACTATGTGTACTAGGCCAGATCTGTGTTTCATAGTGAGTAAACTGTCTCAGTATTTTAACAAACCAACTGAGGAACATTGGGCTACTGTCAAACATGTATTGAGGTTCTTAAAGGGCACCAGTGATAAAATGTTGTGTTACAAGATGTGTAATTCTGATTTGAGGTTACAGGCTTACAGTGATGCGGACTGGGCAGCAGATGTCACAATCCGACGCAGCACAACAGGGTACTGTGTTAGTCTACATGAGACTGGTCCATTGGTCTCATGGAAGACCAAAAAGCAACAGACGGTGGCATTGTCCACATGTGAAGCAGAGTACATGGCACTAGCTGCAACCACCCAAGAGTGTTTACACCTGGTACAACTGCTGACACATATGGATGCATGTAAGTATGCACCACCCATTGTCCATGAGGACAATCAGGGAACCATAGCATTAGCTAAGAACCCAGTCCGCAGACAAAGATGCAAACACATAGACATAAAGTACCATTTTATCAGTTCTACAGTACTAAATGGACAGATCTGTTTGCGATACTGTCCCACAGATCAAATGGTGGCTGATGTATTTACCAAACCAGCAACTAAGGACAAACTAAATAGGTTCACAAAGGTTATGTTTGGGAGAGAAACCACATCAGTGTGAGTAGTGACCAAGTGGTCACATTTTTTGTTTTTCTTGTTTATTTCAAAATGTTATAAAAGAGTGCCAGTGAAAAAAACGGACTGTGTAAATAATGAAATCTAATGATTTATGTTCTTGTTTCACTCAGGAGAGGAACCATATCAATGACGGCCTTCGTTTGATTAATGGAATGTAAAAGTGTTACAATAACTGATTGTTATTAAATTGTTTTTTTTGTTATTATTTTTCCTTCTCCAGTTTAGATAGGTCAGTAGATAGCAATTGGGGGTGTTGACAATAATGAGTGTGCTCTCCCGTCATCCATTCAGAGTGATTGACTATTGACACCAGCTGAGTGATGGACTCATTAATACCAGCTGAGTGTGTGTATATAAGAGCGACCTTCACAAATAAAAATGTTGCTTCCTTGATACACGGATTCTGTCTCTCAGCGTTTTATTCCTTCTCTCTATATACTGTATAGTCCAGGTTATGATGTCTAGCCATTACGCAATATCCGACATTCAACATGCCACAAGCACGTTCCAGAGGCTTATGGAGCGGTGCGTGGGAGAACTGAACTTGAAGCAAGCCCTCGTTTTCCTGGACGATCTGATCGTTTTCTCTTCAACGCTAGAGGAACACGAGGAGAGACTCATGCGAGTCCTGAGCCATCTGAAAGAGTATGGGCTAAAACTATCACCCGAAAAGTGCAAATTCTTCCAGACCTCCGTAAGGTATCTAGGCCACATAGTGTCTGAGAAAGGAGTCAAAACGGACCCAGAAAAGACAACCGCACTCAAAACCTGGCCAAAGCCAACCAAACTGAAAGAACTGAGAGCATTTCTAGGATTATGCGGTTACTACCATAGATTCGTCAAAGACTATTCAAAGATAGTGAAACCCCTCAACGCACTTACTGCCGGATACCCTCCAATGAAGAAGCACGGAAAAGCTACAGTGAACACCGAGAAGTATTACGACCCTAAAGATCCCTTCAATGACAGATAGACCCCGCTTGCCAGACAGCTTTCGACGCTATCATAGAAAAGCTGACAACTGCCCCTGTTCTCGGTTTCGCCGACCCCAAACAGTCCTACATATTGCACACAGATGCAAGCACACTAGGTCTCTGCGCCGCCCTCTACCAGGAGCAGCAAGGACAGAAGCGTGTCATCGCTTATGCAAGCCGCGGATTATCAAGATGTGAAACCAGGTATCCTGCCCATAAATTGGAGTTCCTTGCCTTAAAATGGTCGGTAACTGAGAAGTTCCAGGATTACCTCTACGGAAGACCATTTCTCGCTGTCACTGATAGCAACCCACTGACATATGTCCTTACCACTGCTAAGCTTGATGCCGCAAGCTACAGATGGTTATCCGATCTATCAACCTTCGATTTCCAGCTGCAATACAGAGCTGGAAAACAGAATCAAGATGCTGATGGGCTGTCCAGACGACCACACAGCAGACCAGCTGATGACCCAATATCGAGAAAAGAGATGGAAAGAATACAACAGTTTGCGAAAAGACACCTCCCTGAACCAGAGCACGCAAACATGAGTGAAGACATCATTAGAGCCATCTGCGAAAGACACTTAGTTTGCGAAGTGATCGACAACGGCTCTAAGGAGACACCATCCAGCATTGCATCGGTGGTATCACTTGCCCTCCACCCAAGTGCAATCCCAGACAGCTTCCAAGGAGAAGATCAGCTGGGTGGCTTACCCGTCGTTCCGCTGATAACTCCAGCCGAAATGAGAGAAAAGCAAAGAGCCGACACCTGTATCCGTCAAGTACTACAGCTTGTGGAGTCAGGGGAGAAACCTCCACCGACACTCAGAAAGGAAATCCCCGAACTTTACCTTCTACTAAGAGAGTGGAACCGGTTAGAAGTATTGGACGGAGTCCTGTACCGGAATAGACAAGAAGGCGCACAGACCCATCATCAACTTGTGCTGCCTGAAGACCTGAGACCTATGGTCTTAAAGAGCCTTCACGATGACATGGGCCACATGGGCATGGACCGAACCCTAGACCTCATCCGAAAGCGATTCTATTGGCCCAAAATGTCAGCTGAAGTAGAGACAAAGATCAGGACCTGCAACCGATGTGTACGGCGTAAAGTTCCACAAGAGAAAGCTGCCCCGTTGGTGAACATCACAGCCACACGACCACTCGAGTTGCTGTGCATGGACATTCTCAGCTTGGAACCAGACTCCAGTAACACAAAAGACATCTTGGTCATTACGGACCACTTTACGAAATACGCAATAGCGATCCCTACCGCAAATCAAAAAGCGTGGACAGTCGCTAAATGCCTATGGGACCACTTCATTGTCCACTACGGTATCCCGGAGAAACTCCACAGCGACCAAGGTGCGGATTTCCAGTCCCGCACAATTAGAGAGCTGTGTGAGCTAGCCGGCATCAAAAAGATACGAACTACCCCGTACCATCCAAGGGGAAACCCAGTTGAACGCTTCAACAGGACCCTGCTTAATATGCTGGGCACCCTGGAGAATCAGAAGAAAAGCCATTGGCGAGACTACGTCAAACCTCTAGTACATGCCTACAACTGTACTAAGAACGACACTACTGGATTCACCCCGTATGAGCTGATGTTCGGGCGACAGCCAAGGTTGCCTTTGGACATAGCCTTCAACTTACCTGTCAACTACCAGCCAGGCTCACACTCGCAGTACGTCCACAGTCTGAGATCCCACCTTGAAGCAAGTTACAGAGTAGCTACAGAAAATGCAAAGAAGACGGCGGACCGTAACAAAGCAAGATTCGACAAACGAGTTGTTGAGTCTACCCTGCAGGAAGGTGACAGGGTTCTCGTCAGAAACGTCCGCATCAGAGGCAAGCACAAGCTAGCAGACCGGTGGGAAGCAGATATCTACATAGTAGTGAAACAAACTGGAAATGTCCCAGTCTATGTAGTGAGACCTGAAACCAGAGATGGTCCACTACGAACGCTCCACCGAGACTTACTGCTACCTTGCGGATTCCTTCCTACTACCCCTGAGGAAGATGGACCTACTGTAAAAGACAAACCTAAGCGACCAAGAACTCGACAGAGCCCAAGAGAAGAAAGCTCGAATGAATCAGAAGGAGAAGACCCAGATGATGACTATCTTGATCTCACTTATCACTATGGCCATGGAGGTCTAGTGGTGGAAACACAACCCTTTCCAGTGCCCACTGTCGAGCAAGACCCCTCAGATGCAGTCATTCTTCCTGAGGGAGCTCCAGGGACAACTGATGACCCGACGACACTGAACAAGACTATCCCATCCGCAGTGAGACCTACTGAAGGCAGTTTACCTGACCCAGATACAGCGGATCGGGAGAAACACTTACCTGACATGGATCAGGAAGAGAACAACCTGCCTGAAAAGACCTTACCAGTTATGAGTTCAGAGGAGAACAATACTTACATGAATGAACCAGAAACCGAACCAAATGGACAGGCGAATGTCCAAGACAATGTGGAAAGAGAAGAGGAAAGAGATGTCAGAGATGGACAGGAGAATGTCCAAGACAATGTGGAAAGAGAAGAGGAAAGAGATGTCAGAGATGAACCCCCAAGAAGGTCGACAAGACATAGAGAACCTCCAAAAGTCCTGACTTATCCCCAACTAGGAAACCCACTAGTAACGATAATCCAGTCACTATTCCAGAGTTTAAGCTCAGTAATCGCAGACTCTTTAGATGACTCCAACTCCCCAGAACCCCATAGGATTGTGATAATGTAGTCCTGGGATAATATGCACAGGGACGTGCATTAGGATAGAAGGGGAGAATGTAACCCAGGTGTCAGATTCATAACTATTTAAGTTATAAGAACATAAATAGTTAATGCCATTGAATAAGAACATAAATAGTTAAGGCTATTATGTAGGAACATAAGTAGTTAATATTATTGGGTACCAAGTCCCTTTGAATTACAGCATTGCCCTTTAATTTGCGTCATGACGTGAGTGAGATGGATGTCGCGACAGCCACGTTTTGCTTTACGGCGCACGCCTTGCCTTACAGCGTCTCAACGTTACAGAGTCTCGCGCTGCGCAGATGCAGACACTCATTCCACGGAGAAGCCGCAGCTGATAACGTTGCTGGATAACGAGATGAAATAGGAAATAGCATGATAAAAACAGTTATCAAACAGATATAAAAGATTCCCCCAGTTGCAAAACCGAAGAAGCGTTGCAGTAAAGTAGCTGTAGCCTGCGGTTTTGGTGAGTTAAATCAATATTGTGTGCTATTCAATTGTCGAGTGTACAAAAATGGTTAGCTTCATGCTACAAGCTAATAACGTTAAAGCTAATGAACGTAGCTTCATTCTGAGTCATACACGAACTGCCCCAAGCTCAATTTGGTTAAATGAAAACTGGGAAGGAACCATTTCAGAAGTACTTATAATTGTATTGATATGCTGTACGTTAAGAACCAGGTCTATATACATTTTGAATGTTTTTGAGAGTTTTATATGAGTGGGGAATGTTCCACATGCTAGCGCACTTTAGCCTAAATTAGCATGTGGCATATGATCCCACGTGCTGGGATGAGACAGCCTACTTTAGCTTAGCATAGCTAAAAGTAGCCTGATTGATTATTCATTCTGAAAGCAATGAAAAGATGATGAAGCAATAAAAGATGGTAAATAGCTTTTATTTTCTGAATGCCTGCTCACAAGCAGGCCAGGTTTTTAGCACCCCGTTCCACCCTGGGAGCAGTTCCAGGAGTCCAGACCACCCATCACCACGTGTGCCCACGAGGGGACGAGGCGGTGTGCCGGACGATGCAAGATGGCGAGCCAACCCACTGAAACTCTGATATAGCTCAAGGCTAATGCCAGCCTGATTCGAATACCCCTGTTGCCCAACTCCTGTTACCTCAACAGTCCGGTAGGATTGAACTGACTGAACTTGAATCATAAGAACTTCCACGGATTGAACTGACCTGAACACAAGGACATTCCAAGGGCTTCGACCCCATTCACCTTTTGTTACTTTGATATTGTATTTTGTATTTGATTTAATTTGATATATGGGTATACTAGAATCAAGAAGAGAGACTTAAAGGGTAATTACACCCAGTAAGATACTTGAACCACTGATAAGCTACTTGAACCACTGATAAGATACTTGAACTATTGATATTCTCCTATAAGAAGGGAGACTTAAAGGGTAAATACGCCCAGTAAGATACCTGATCTACTGATGTTCTCTTGTAAAGAGGACGAGTTAAAGGGTCAATGTACCCAATAAGATACTTGAATCCCATTGATGACATTGATTATAGTTGAATCACTGATGGTTCTCCTGTAAAGAAAGAATGTTTAAAGGGTAATTTCACCTAATAAGGTATTTGCATTCCCATAACCTAGAATATTCCATTTGGTACTTTTTTTGTGTTACACCTTCAAAGGAAGAGTTTAAAGGAGCATTTCACTAGTAAGGTATTTGCGTTCCCTGCACATTTAAAGGTTTAAATTAATATGTTTAGACATTTACCTAGTGAAATGATAAACTGAAATAGAGTTTACTGGTGATAAAAGGATACATCCAATATCCAATCTTGAATCTAGCTTTTAGCTAGAGATAACCTCAGAGACGTCTGAACCAAACCTAATGTGTTGATCTAATCAATCTAGGACTTGATATCGAACTAACCCTCCTTAAAGGAGAGGTTATTGAAAGAACCTAAAAGGGATACTTCACCACTACCGTTTACGTCTGTATGTATTATGTATGTCTAGCTAGCGTGCATTGAATAAACACCGGTTATTGTTATAATTCTGTCTCTGGTCCACTATTCTTAAATTGTGCATATTACTCCTCTCCTCGTTTCGTACCTAGAACTGTGCCCGTGGCGAATAGCTGTTACAAGTAGGTGACACAAGTGCTACATAAACAAGACGAAAGTCTTTCTCTGGTCTGCATCCCCTTAACAATAGTGTGTATTGAGCTGTACTGTATTGTACCCATTCTGCAATCTGTTAATAAAGTTTTCAATCAATCAATCAATCAATCAAGTCTGCAGGTTTCAAAAGTTACATTTAAAGGAAAACTTTGGGAAATTAGCTTATTTGGCATCTACCCTGGAGTTAGACAAGAAGATACATACCCTTTTTCTTCTCTGTCTGTGCATGGAGTAGGAGTAGGAAGACACGCACCGTTAGCCTAGCTTAGCGTCAGTCACTGGAAGTAGGTTCCTCCATTAGCCTAGTTCCAAACATCTTCCTACTCCTACTGCATGCACAGAGAAGAAAAAGGTATGCATATTCTTGTCAAACTCCAGGGTTCCCAAAATGTTGGAGTGTTAAGATACATACCTTTTTCTTCTCTGTGCATGCAGTAGGAGTAGGAAGACGCACACCGTTAGCCTAGCTTAGCGTCAGTCACTGAAAGTAGGTTCCTCCATTAGCCTAGTTCCCAACGTCTTCTTACTCCTACTGCATGCACAGAGAAGAAAAAGGTATGTATCTTCTTGTCTAACTCCAGGGTAGATGGCAAATAAGCAAATTTCCCAAAATGTTGGAGTTTTCCTTTAAGAGTGGCATCTTTTTGTTGAAACAACGTGCAGTCATTTCACTAATGTGTTTTGTGTATGCCTCAAACAAAGTGACGATGAGGGCTCCGCTACCTTTTTCTGATAAGTAAAAGTAAGCAGGCAGCAATTCTTGCCTAATGAAATGGAGCCGTGGGACTCATGTGGACACGCTTTTTAAACAAACGTAGACCCAGAGCCCACGGATGGTGGCTGGCTGTCGTGTTTGGCTTTACGTGAGGTTGTTGGGGGGTTGGGGATATAAACCCTTTTTCTTTGGGTGTGTTATATCAAATTGGTGAAATTCTGACAGGTGCGTGTAATAGGGCAATAGCCTGAGACAGGCGCTCTCATCACTAGGGGATAGTTCAGATCCCAACTCACGCTGTCAAAAGAGCTCTCTGCGGGATAAACTAGCATCTTCCCCCTCTCGAAGAGAGCGGAGGTAACAACGGGTGGTTTTTCCCAGGTTCTGTGTATAAATCCTGTGTCAAGGGCCCTTTCAGGGACCGGTCTCCCTCCTTTTACCCGAATGGGGGGGAGAGGCGATCGGTTGGGGCTTTTCTCATTGATATTCGTTCTCAGGTTTTACGAACCTAGCGCTGTTATCTGGGCCGTGGCTACGAGCCCCGGCCAAGCAGAGACCGTTCTTTTTCTTTTTTCGAACCGGGACAGTTACAGCCCATTGAATGGGCATAATGTAAAGGTCTGTTCCCTATCCTTCGATATCAGCGCCTGGTCCCGGGAGTTTCAAATGATCTGATTTGAAATAAATATGAGAGTTTCAGAGCCTCCTCCTCAGAGAGTTTCAGAGCCTCCTCCTCAAAGAGTTTTTTAGATGAGTGGTTGTCTCCCCGGTATGCCAGTGATTGCACACCGTACCAGACGCCCCGGTGGTGTCACAAGCAAACGCCTGGGGTGGTCTCGATGCCACATCCTTGTTGTCCTCACCAGGTCCCTTTGGTCGGGTCCTAGCTCCTGGACTCGACAGAGAGCCCTGTTCCTCGGGTGGTCCATGGGGCTGGGACCGCCTCCGCGTCCCGCCGCTAAGGCCTCGCTGGCGGAGTCAGGGTTCGACAACCCCAACCCCACGAGATGTGGAAGCGGTAATGCGAACATATGCTTTGCATATGTTTTCACGTATAGCGAGCGCGATGCGAGGTGGGGTCTACTCACCTTGTGCATCTTTTTGGGTGCTGCACCCTTTTTTCGCACAGTCGGTGTTCTATCCCTCCACCCCTCACTAGGACGGGTGTGAGGGCCCGGACCCTCCCCATTGTTCTGATGGTTGTAAAGGGGACCTCAGCAGGTGCATTTATCGGGCCTTCGCGTCCTGCTCCGCTCCTTGTGTCCAATAGCGAGCAGAATGCTGTACTGAACGAAACATAACGAAGGTTATCCTATAACCATAGGCGGAGTTTGAACTTGAACGATTTTTTTTGACCTTTATTTTATTATTTTAGCGTTTTTACAATGCCCTAACCCCTAATTTTTTATTTTATTTAGGTAGTACAGCAGCACACACACACACTCACACACACAGCACTACGGGGGATCATTTTTAACTGACTTAGGCTCTAATTATTATTATTCATAGAGACTCTCGAGCAATAATAATTATTACAGCCTCCATTTTTCGTGGACGAAAAATATACCAGGCTATAGATATCAATTTTCCCGAAATAACGCTACCTGCCTCGACAAAATTCGTGCATTGGTTATCCAGATACATTAATTATCATCTCAGAATAAGTGGCTTTGTATCGCGCTGCTGCTGCTGCTGCTGGCCGCGCGTTGCCGTTAACCCTTTCACTGCCACACTACAGAAGGTTCGCCTTATAATGTGACATGATTACTACTATAAAATGAATGTATTGTAAAACAAAACATAATAGAATTCAGATTTGTTTCTCACAATTATTATAATTTTATTAAAATAAAAATAATCTTGATTTTAAAAAAAAAAAAAAAAAAAAAAAAAAGGCAATTTCACCCCCGGCCACCAGGGGGTGCAATGCACCCCCTGAACCCCCATAAACTCCGCCCATGCCTATAACCCTAGTTATGCGAGTTCAGGCAAGTATTCTGCTTTCACGCACTCTTTCGAATGAAGTTCAAGACTCGGGAAGGATGAGTACGGCCTTGCACCACGGTTATATACGTAACCGGAAATGGGTGTGGCCGGATAGATGTAGGTGCATGTGGAAAATACTTTCAATGTCCTATACAGGCATGCGTTGTTCATGGCACGGGGTACCACTCAGTGGTACCTCACTGAGTATTAAAGATTTGAGCAGAAGCGCGTGCACGCACATGCACGCGCTCGCGAGAACGCGCTGCGCTCGGCTCGGATCGTTGTGTTTACCTGCGGCGCTACCTCGCATTATCATAACAATAGCCGCTATAGGCTGGTGTCTTCAACCAGTCTGGGACTCTTTGTTCAACCCCCCACCCACCACCACTCACCCCCGGACAACAACACACTCTGCAAACAGCAGCAACCCGGGACATTCCATATCTACATCACAAACTTCGGGACTGAGTAGATAATTAATTAATCTTCTCTTTATTTTTATTATTTATATTAAAACTGAATCAAACCATAAACAAGGTTGCCTGTTGGGATGTTAGATCCTAATGTGAAAAACTGATTTTATATGTCTGCACTTTATGTGCTCATTTTATGCCTGTCTTAATTCTGTTGTGAAGCACTTTGAGCTGCAGTTTCTGTATGAAAGGCTATACAAACAAAGTGTATTATTGTGCGCGAGGGAACATATGCGCATGCGCGCGGGGCCGCGCGTGCGTGTGCGCGCGCGCGTGCGCGCGGCGTCATTATCCTGCGTGGCGGCTCAGCCCATAATAACAACGCAACGCTGGTCCTATACAATAAGTATAAACGAGCTGGTCCAATAGCGAGCAGATCGCTTGCCTGAACTCACATAACTAGGGTTATAGGATAACCTTTGTTTACTGCAGAGGGAAACTACACTTAAATTGATTACATTTACATTTGCACAGCCACCTTTTATGCTCGTCACTAGTGCACCACAATGGAAAAAAGGTTGCCTTTTTTCTCAACTATTTTGTGATATCCTCAACAATTTGCGGCATGCATCAATGTGATGGCAGGAATGTTTTTCTTTTGCATTGTGTGTACGTAATAATCTTTTATTAAAATGGTCAAATAGAACTAACACCCATCATCACTATATTTCTGTCTTCAGCAGCATCATTCATACAAAACATAGGCTATGATATGACTGCTATTTCTGGCTCTAGACCTAGAGATATGCCACTTCTGCCCTCTGTTGGCAGTATTATTAAATTGCATCATGCAAGTCAGCTGGATGTATAATGTATTTGGTCGGTTCCAGGAGTAAAACAAAATATTTAAAGAAAGAAGACCGGGAAACACTGGTAAAATGTATAATTTATTTATTTATCCACCCCTTTATTCAGATGTGCTATTGACAACAGATGCACACCCTGTACACACCACCACCATCAGATACTGTTGGATATCATTTTTGTTTGTTTGACTTCTTTGAAACCATAGGGACAAGTGGACATCATTCTCATACCAGACACCATATTCAGCATTGGAGGTGGGTACAGCATAACATTTAGTGCATTTATTGCATCATAAAGCAGACATAAAAACAAAAGTAGTGCAATTGTACCCCGTCATAACTGAGGAGCAGAGTCTTGATAGTCTCAGCTAGTGTCTGCTTTGTATTGCATACAGAATTTAGGTTATGTTGAAACACAAATCAATAGGAAATGATAATTGTAAAAAATTGTGCTTCAGGGGGTGTCAAGTTTAAACTTTTTTTTGTTCTATAGAAATTACCTGCAAGAAAAAAAAATTATATCGGCAAATAGGAGGAGCTGATTTTGTAGCTTTACTGTAGTTGGTGTTTCATAAATTGTGTACAGTATATGTTTTACTTATTCATTCAAAACTGCAAGAGGGTGTCGGTGAACGCATCGTTTACGATGGTCCCAAATAAGTACAGTGCATCATAGTCAAAACAGGGGAAAATCCATATATCAACACATGCTTTCTTTAAAAACAGAATCATGTACTGTGACTAAAATCCTCTCAGTTATCCTTCTGCATTTGTTGATTTTGTGCATCTTGATTTCTACTAAGGAAGAACTGAGCATTGAATATACAATATGTACAAATACGTCTTAATAATTCATTGGCTGCAAGTCATATGTTGATTTATTAGTGTGTAGTGAAAAGCGCTGTATGGGGACGGTCCTGAAAAGCTCTTCTCATGTCAGAAGAACACTCTATGTCATGTCATGCACATACATGGGGATATTTATATGTGGTGTTTTAACAGAACTCAAATAACATATTTTTATATAACAACAACAGCTGCACTACGGGACGGAGTGAAATGCATTTTGTTTTGTGCCTGTGAGAGGACTGTATAAGACATGACATAATGAACAGAACATTTAAAATAACCAAATTAACATAAAAGTGACAACCAGGTCCCATGCAATTTTTTTTTCTTTCTTTTTTTTTAAACATTTGAGATTTTCATTCATTACAGCATCTATTCTGATGGCGGTTGGCTACGGAAAATATTTCTAAATCTATATTCCACCTCAATGATAATGTTGACAATTTAGATCCAGCACAGTTTGTTGGCAAAGGGCAGAGCAATACACAGCTGATAAATGACTGGCAACAATAGTAGTTGGTTTGAACCCAACCCAGATGTTTCAGGTGACGTGACATAAACACAACAGCAGAGGTCGCCTTCCACTCAGTTATAAGACCACGTTGCACTTGCTCCTCAATCCAAATACAAACGGTGTGTGTCTCTGGTATAAATGCTTACAGAAGATGAAACGATTTACAAGGCTTTCTCAGGAAAAACAGGAATGGGTGAATGCTCTGGGTGTCCTGAATCACAGGTACACAACAGGTTGGCCCCTTGAGTTGAGAAGTGGGAGAGTAGAAATCCTGACAGGAGAGTAGTTGTGGTAGCAGTAGTTGTGTGGAATGTATATGGCCAGAAACAGGAGGCTGGTATGGTGATAAGGCATGCAAGAATACATTCTTGACTAACTGGACAGTGGAGAGTATTATTATTATTTTTCTTTTTACTCAACGTTAGTATTTAGTTCAAATATCACCAAGCCCCTCAGTCACCATACAAATCCGGGTAACATGTCATATGTAACATAAAGTGGTGATACACTAAGATTACGTGTTATTTGATTACACATTTATATAGTTTGGAAGTTTTGCAATAAATCTACTAGGTGTATTTAGTTATTTTCCAAATCTGAATAAATGGTTGTTTTTGGTCATAGAATAATTGGTAAAAACAGTCAATGGAATCTCTATACAAGTGGTAGGCTACAGTATAATAGACTACTGGATGCATCACATTTACCCAGTAGCCTAGTGGGAAATAATTTAACCCATCTTAAGTATATAGCAACCTTAAGTTACGATGCATAATATTTGAGGCAAAATGTAAGACCTGTTTACTTTGTATTGCTTTTGTGTGTTGCTTAAAATGTTTTTGTTTCAGGGAATGAACATTTATTTGAAAGTAATATTGAAATTTTATTTAGAATGCAGAGTAGCCAAATGATTTGTTGTCAACCTCCTTGGACCGAGCCAGTCAGTCAGATATGTGGCCAAAACAATACACTCATCCTTTCCAAGCTATTAAACCTAGCATTGATACATTCACAGATAGGATACAGATACATGTATAATGTAATTGCAACTGTTGTTTGTGCAGGTTTGTGCTTTTTTTCATGCATGGGTTTTGCATCACTGATGCCTATGGATATGTGACGGCAACACTGACAGCCAAGATATAAATTCAGTAAAGACAGTTACAGTTTACAAACAAGAAATACACAATTAAAAAAAAATAAAGGCAAGAGGAAAACAAGGGAGAGAAAAAGCAAGCAATAAAGGAAAGAAAGGTCCTAATTGTCCTTGGGTGTCCCAACACTGTGGACATTGTGCTGACTCTGCTACAGCCTATAGCAGCATAGCATTTGGTTGGACTGGAATCACTGCTCACAGAGACGTGCGGTGATGGAAGACATACGGAAGTGGCATAAAGACATGTCACTGTCTGTCCTCTTCAGAAAGAGACAGGTTCATCAGAGAGGGACGGACGTCTGACAACCCTGCGATGGATAGCTACAGACAATCATATTTTGGTCTTGGTACTGTATTGGGATAGCTACAGTATGCCACGCTACAGTATTATATATTAGGATACACTGGTCTCGGTGTGTGTGTGTGTGTGTGTGTGTGTGTGTGTGTGTGTGTGTGTGTGTGTGTGTGTGTGTGTGTGTGTGTGTGTGTGTGTGTGTGTGTGTGTGTGTGTGTGTGTGTGTGTGTGTGTGTGCGCGCGCATATGTGTGATCGATCTACTGTGAGAGCCGCGGACCAGCCCATCTGTGTCTGGGACGGCCTGCCCCCGGATGGACAGTGTGGACACACATGGGTTGGCCCAAAATTGTCGGCTGGGGTATGTGGTCTTCTACGTTAAGGGTAGGGGTTAAGATTAGGGGTTGGGGTTAGGGTGAGGGAGGGTGGCATGCTAGCGGTTGGTTGGTCGGTGGGTTGCTGCTGATTGAGTTGCCTGTAGGCGTGCAGCAGAAGGGAGTGGCCCTGAGTCGTGTGGTGGTGGGGGCAGGGTACTCTCTCCGAGGGGGCAGCAGTGAGGTGGCGGCTCCTTCGTCTGCTGTGTTGGCGGTCAGATCTTTCTCCTCCTTACCCTTAACTTCCTCTTCCTCCTCCAGCTCACCGGCCTCCTGTTCTTCATCGCTCAGGGGATTCTCCCCCTCCTCTGTCTAACCCCCGGGCGGGGCCAGAGGAGGTGAGGCCGGTGAAGGAGGTGGTGGCCGGCTGCCCAGAGAGGAGGGCTGCGGCTGCTGCCCCCTGGTGGCCCCCTGGTCTCTGTGCACCGTGACCTCCCAGTCTGACCCCAGCCCACAGTACAGGCTGCTCCTGGAGAAGGAGGAGGAGGAGCAGGTTTCAGTGCAACACCAGTAGAAAGTGAAGCAATCACAACAACTGAACCCTTCAGATGAACATATTAATGAAGCTGTTTAGGAATATCTTTTGGATAGCTGGTGGTGTATTCATTTTTCCTACTTTGTAGTGGCCGACTGTCATTCCTCGATGTGCTGACAGGCGTCCACGATGCACCTGTTATGAAGATTCATTTTTCCTATCTGTCTCACCGTTTGGAACTGACAAATGGAGCAATTGACAACTGTTCTGATTTAACCCTTCATTCACCATCATTCACCTTTGGACAACAATAAAACCCTGTAAACCGTACCAGCAGCAACTTGGGACATTCCATATTTACATCACAAACTTTGGTACTGAGTAGATAACTAATTACGGGTGCATCGTGGACGCCTGTCAGCACATCGAGGAATGACAGTCGGCCACTACAGGTGGTTTGTATTTGGTATTTGCGGTTGTAAAGTGAATTCAAATACCTTGGGAAAGTGAATGTGATACATAGTAAAAAAAATTAAATAATGAACTACCTTTTAAAGGAGCTATAGATAACATTCAGCCACTAGATGTCGCACTAGAGCAGGTGCATTCCATGTGGGGAAATGGGAAGTAGGGAGGGGGTACATGCATGCAACATGTAAACAACAACATTCATTTTGGACCCGCAAACGTTTTTTAACTCTTTGATGGCCAAACACGTAATATTACGTGTTTCACCGCCAACGCTTGAGCGCCAAAAATGTAATAATACGTTTTTAGTCCTTTGATCTTTTTCCTTTGATCCCTGTTCTAAACGATCATCCGGATCACTCTAGCCGTCCCTGGCTCATTTGCCTACGTTGGAATTGCAATGCCGATCTAATCTCACCAGGTGGCAGTATCGCCTACCATTTTGAACTCTGATAGAAAGGGATCAGTAGAGACAATGAATGAACTGGACTGTCAAGACTCGCTCTGAGGGGGAGGAGCACTTGCAGAGCATTCGCTAGGAGATCTGCTCGCCTCAAAACCTATAGTTTCCCGTAAACACGTGTAATTACATATAAACAAGTAATTGCGATCGTCGATGGGATCATTGGAATTATTCTTTCTGGAGTACCCTCTGGCTAAGGTAAGGACCCCCTATGTCTATTTTACCGAACCTGTAACAATCACAGTGTCTTACTTTACCGGACCTAAACCAAGCGTTTTCTAACAATCACATTTTCGGGGTAAGACTACCCCCCCCCCCCCCCGATGATTTTGCGAAGGCACATGTGTACATGGTATATACCTTTGATTTGTGAGTATTTGGGGTTTCAGGGGATCAACCAGAACGATTTGGGTTTATTGCATATAGCGCGTTTTATCTCGTGATCTATGGAAAAAGACTGGATTATTTTGGAAACGGGCTTTGTTTAGCATGTAATAAACTACAAACTACAGTGTGTAGAAACAAACTCTTTTTACATGTTGGAGTAGAAATAGTGTCTGTCAAATGAGCCATACTATTGTCTCCATAGGTATAATATAGAATATACAATAGCTCCGCAAAGATCGTGAAATATCGTGAAAATGGTCAAGAAAAGCTGGCGCAGATGGGGAAAAGGGCGTGGCCGTCAAAGAGTTAAATGATAAATTAATTAATCAAAAACAATACTTTTATTCCACACCTGTCTAAAAGCTCTGTGGATGTATTATATATAAAAAAAGATTACATAAACATTTTATCTATAGCACTCTTAACTAAAGCCATTATTAATCTCAAAACCCAAAATGGATTTATATGGTTCCTCGTCTGAATGTACTGAACTCAGTAGTACATTGACGCACGAGAGACAGGCATGGGAGCAGGAGAAGAGGGGGAAATAGCTGTCCTACTTACGCATGTCTGTGGTGGTGCTTATCACTCTATCAACTCTTGAGTCTCTGAAAACTACACACATGAAGACAGAAGGAGTTAGAAACTCAAGTTCCATGATACCGGAGTTTACGAGTTGTGACATATCACTGACTATCACTTTCACCTTTTGTGGTGCAAACAAACTTTATTATGAACATGGGGTGTCGTGAGACATCATCAGAAATATGATATTGACATACTTGGATTCCTAAAAGATGATCAAACCACCTGCATCAAGACAGAAAGGTTTAATAATCTGCTAAACCTGCTGCCTTGAATCCGATTGGTCCTGACATTCTGACCTAACTAGCGCACCCGAATGCTATCACTATAGATTTCTGACTTTACAAGTTGACGAGGGCCGACCGTACGCACCATCACTACCAGCATAGGTCAGCATTCATACCTCAGTGCCACGTTCAACTTACCTGTTGGCTGGAGTTAGCTGAGGGCGGGGTGACCACGCTTTGGTCCAATAAGGGGTTGAGGGGGGCAGAGCCGGGCAGATGAGTGGCACGCCAGTAAATGTCTAGATACTCAGACAGGTGTTCACATGCGTCCTCCAGCTGGTTCTCGTCCAGGATGACATCAAACATCTCCTACACGGGGGGGGGGGCACAGCATAATGTAACTTCCAGACTACATGAGAGAAAAGAGAGAACTTTATCATCCCCTGTGGGGACATTACGTTGTTGTCAACAGCGCCTCACAGCATCGTTGGAAGAGGGTAAATAAGGGAATGAAAACTATTTATAACAGTGTAAAAATATAAAAGGGATAGAACATTTAAAAATAATATTCATATTTACATATCAACACACCACACCACTCACTAACTTCCCTTGCATAGCAGTAACCATACAAAGTATGCATACTAAGTATGCTGCACTGTTGGCACATAGTACTGAATACTTTGAGTTTTCATAGCCCCCGTCTGTGGTGCTGTCTCTGCATGGTCCTATTATTATTGGACAATGTGTGTGGACATTTTGAAGTCTTTGCAAAATTGTCACCTAAAAGTTCCTATATACAAATCAGGGAAGCCAACTCGCTAGACATCTTCAAAAGACAGCCTAAAACCTATTTTAGGCATTTAAATGAAACATCAGGGACATCCTGACACAAATTGTACTTTACCTGCACTTTTCTTACCCTGCCTACTTTTATACACTTCCTATCAAATTGATCTCACTACCTCCTATGCACTGTAATTTTAAGAGCGCTGCTCTGTTGTAATTCAAAACTGATGCACTGCTCTGTTGTACAGTATGTTAGATACCCTGTTGTATGTTAGAACTATTTTATGTCCGTTCTATTTTATATATTTTTTTGCCTATTTTTTTAACTAAATCAAACCGCACTTTCTTTTGTACTCTGTCTATCCTATTTTTATTATTTGTATTACTGAATGAAACTGTAAACAGAGGCCTATTACGATGAATTGGAAATGGGGGACCCTGGTGTAAACAAGACGAAAGTCTTTCTCTGGTCTGCATCCCCTTAACAATTGTATGTATTGAGCTGTACTGCACTGTACCCATTCTGCAATCTGTTAATAAAGTTTTCATTCATTCATTCATTCATTGGGATGCTAGATCCCACTGTGCTTTACCTTACCTTGCTATCTCTCTATATTTATTATGCTCGCTTATGCCTGTATTTTTTTTGTTGTGAAGCACTTTGAACTGCAACTGTATGAAAAGTGCTATACAAATAAAGTTATTATTATTATTATTATTATTATTATTATTATTATTATTATTATTATTATTATTATTATTATTATTATTATTATTATTATTATTATTATTATTATTATTATTATTATTATTATTAAGTGCTTGGTGAATTGTGTTTTGTGTTTCTGCTTCTGTTATCACAGGTATAGTTTGGTTCTGCTCCATATCTAAAGGATTGCAGCTTACATTTACATTTAGTAATTTAGCTGATGCTTTTATCCAAAGCGAGTTACAAATTGTGAACAACAAGTCAGCAGGAGGGGTACATCCCTGGCAGCTAAGGGTCAGTGTTATTGTTTGGAAAACAGTGTCAAACTTATGTATAGACATATTAGCAAGGTAGGTAGTAGTATATGGATAGTAACATAGTACATAGTAGTAGATAGTGGTAAAATACCTAATAGTAAAATACAGTAAGAAGGTTCGTTTATTTTTTTTTGTATTATTTCAGATATTGATGCGTTTTTAGTCAACGGCAGTAATTGGGCGGGTCTCAGCTGTCCTGACTGTGGTGGGAGGGACATAGAATAGCCATGCTTCCCTTGACCAAATACTAGTTGGTTTGTGGGAAAAGGGACGTACGGGTGGACACTGTGCCAGCTTGTCCCCTGCCATCATTTGGACGTTGAGGTGTTTGCTCTGTGACTTCCCCCGAGATTTGATCAACCTCTGAAGAACCTGAAGAGAATAACGAGAGAGAAAGAAAGCTAACTAAGGGGAGGAAACACAATGGAGGAATACTACCTTTATTTAGCCAGATAAAACATTAAGAACAGATTTCTTATTTACAATGTCGATCTGGTCCAAGAGGCCCCAACAGGAATAAAAAAAGAAATTATAATAATTATAATATATATATATATAATACAATAAAAGCACAGTTAAGAATCACACATAAACAAATAAACAACAGTATGTACAAAAGAATAAACAGGGGAGGAGTAGGGGGGGGGGTGAAATGTATGTGTGTGTGTGTGTGTGTGTGTGTGTGTGTGTGTGTGTGTGTGTGTGTGTGTGTGTGTGTGTGTGTGTGTGTGTGTGTGTGTGTGTGTGTGTGTGTGTGTGCGTGCGTGCGCACGCGCATGTGTATGCAAACAGATGTGTGTGTCTAGGTGCGAGTATGAAGATGAATGAGTGCTTGTATGTTGTACAGTATGTGAGAGGGTGTATGCAAGTGTGAAACTGGGGTATCAGCAGGAGGGATCTACTAAGAGCGTGTTGAGTATAATTCTTGAAGGCAGTCAGTGAAGTAAGAGCTGTAAGTTTAAGGGTGTCTTGAAAAGCGTTCCAATCATAAGCTGCTGCAAAGTGAAAGGAGTTTCGGCCGAAGGTGGTCTTGGAGCTTGGGATGTATAGTTTGCTATGAGCTTGCTAGATCTTGTGCCAGAAGTGCTATGAGAAAGGTGGAACAGGGAGGAAAGATAAGGTGGGGTCTTGCCCAGGATTGTCTTGTAAATGGAGTGGAACCAATGTTGGAGTCGGCGTGTGTGGAGAGAGGGCCAGTCAACCAGTTTTGTAAAGGTCACAGTGATGTGTATTAAAGGGTGCATTGGTGGCAAAGCGGATGGCAGAATGGTGAAGAGTGTCCAGTTTGTGTAGAGCCGCCTTTGAAGCCATTTTATAGATGACATCACCATAGTCCAGGATGGACAGGACAGTCATCTTTACAAGGGTGAGTTTTGCGGAGCGTGTGAAGGAAGCGTTGTTACGGAAGAGAAATGCCAGTCTGGCTTTCACTTTGGACTGAAGATTGTTAATGTGAACGGAGAAAGAAAGGGAAGAGTCCGGCCAAAGCCCTAAATATTTGTAGGAATTTGCTGACGACACAGTGGTGGTGGGCCTGATCTCTGCCAACGACGAGAGGGCCTACCTGGAAGAGGTCAAGGTCCTGGCGGGATGGTGCCAGGAAAACAGCCTCTCCCTGAACGTCAGCAAAACAAAGGAGATGATTGTGGACTTCAGGAGGTCGGGGGTCAAGGACTACAGCCCCCTCAGCATCGACGGGGCACCGGTTGAGAGAGTCAACAGCTTTAAGTACCTCGGAGCCTACATATCCGAGGACTTGACATGGACCACACACATTGACAGTGTTGTGAAGAAGGCACGACAACGCCTCTACTTCCTCAGGCGCCTAAGGAAGTTCCAAGTCAGTCAGAAGATCCTTAAGAACTTCTACTCATGTACAATAGAGAGCATCTTGACCGGCAACATCACCTCCTGGTTTGGGAATAGCACTGCACAAGACCGAAGCAGACTACAAAGAGTGACACGTTCAGCCGAACGCACAATTGGAGGGGGGCTCCCCACCCTCCAGAACATTTACAACAAGCGTTGCAAGGGCAAGGCTAAGAGAATCATTAAAGACTCCAGTCACCCGAACAACTGCCTCTTTGAACTGCTGCGGTCAGGCAAGCGATACCGGAGTCTCAAGGCGAGCACAGAAAGACTCAGAAGAAGCTTCTATCCCCAGGCCATCAGGCTGCTAAACGAACAATGAACACTACACAACAACAACCACCAAACGCACATAGCACACACATCCACACGCACACACTCACTTTAAACAAACACACTGTAGCACCCACTCCACACACTTTATAGCACACACCCACTTTAAACAAACACACTGTAGCACCCACTCCCCACACTTTATATTTATTGATGAAGGATTGCACTACAACCCGTACACCTTACTGTAAATTGTACCTAAATTGTACCTCATCCCATTTCTGCTTTGCACTATATAGTACTGTACATTAGTACACTGCATAGTATTGTATATTATTATATGGTAACTCAGAACATTGTACATATGTCTATACCGAACACTGTGACCTCATTTTCTTCTTCTAAATTACATGCACTATGTTATTTGATACTATCTTGTCTAGCACAGTCTCTGGAGCGTAACAGTAAGAAGCATTTTGTATGAAAGTATTCTGTACTTCTGTATGACAACTATTAAAGAAACTTGAAACATTAAATGACACCATAGCCAATAAGCTGTTGCATTGGGTCATATTGTATGGGAAAAACATCATGAGGATATTATGTATACAAAAAAAGGTCATGTTTTAGTTTCCCTTATCATTCTCGCCACATCTGACAATTTGAAGCAAATCCTTCAACTCGCAATACTCACTCTCAACCCATCCCCCCAAACTATACACATTAACTATGACACTAATGATTAGATAATAATAATACATTCAATTTACATAGGGATTTTACATTGCTCAAAGATGCTTTACTGTGTAAACAACAACAAAACAAAACAAAAACAGACGACCAGAAATATAATGTCTCGTGTTTGAATTTGGGCTGATTTTCATTCTATGTCCACTTTGTAAGGGTTACGATGAGGCCCGTGACATACTTTTGGCGAGGAGACTTTGACGTAGACGACGATGGGAGCCAGGGAGGTCTTGAGGAGCTGTGCTGGGTGGTTGATGGTGTCTGCGTCCAGGACCACTAGCTGCAGAGTCTTGGCCAGCTCAAAGATCCTTTCAATCTCACTCTGGACCTCGGCTACAATCACACAAAAGAAACAGTAGGGAATGCACAGGTCAGTGAATTAGAGATGACATAGTGAGCATCTGTTCAATTCAGAGTGGGACTCAGAGCAGCATGAGTGACTCAAAGGGGGAATGACACAGTTTTAAGACGTTTTTAGTCAGTAAATGGACTGCATTTATATATTGTTTTTATCTAAAGCCTTTACAACTTGTGCCTCGAATTCACCCATTCACTCACACATTCACACACAGACGGCGGAGGCAACCATACAAGGTGCCAACCTGCTCATCAGGAGCAGTTAGGGGTTAAGAGTCTTGCTCAAGGACACTTTGGAATCTAACCGGGAACCTTCCGATTACCAGACGACTGCTCTTTGAGTTGTAAAGCTCTTTGGATAAAAGGTAAACACAACATTCATTTAGGATCTGACAACATTTTTTAAAATGATTCATTCACAATCTTTTTATTTTTTTTGATCCACCTTTTCTCCCATCCCAATTTCGCTGTGCCAATTCTCCCCTCCCTGTCTTGAACGTTGCTCGCATATGCCCCCCACTGGCCAGTTGTAGGGAGGATAGAAGCCTTGCATCACGTGTCCCCTCCGATACACGAGGAGGCAGCCTGTCACATCGTTTCACCTGCCAGCGCAGACTCTCATTGGCGAGGTGTAACGTGTGGGAGGCTCACACTACCCCCGCCATTTCCTGTCTCTGCTGTGCAGGCGTCCCCCAACCGACCTGTAGTCGCTGTCCACAACGTCCAGATTACCACCCATCGACTTCCACCCGCTAACTCTGCCAATTGAGTTAGTATGACGGCCGGACCAAGCCGGAGGCAGCACCGACAGCCGGATTCGAACCCGGTGTCTCTTGCGTTGGTGACGAGCGCAATGTCCGCTGCGCCACCCAGCCGCCTTATTCATTCACAATCTTAATATTTCTTTTGGGGGGGAAGCAATACCTTTATTCCACACCTTTCTAAAGGCTCTGTGGATGTATTATTATTTAATATTTGTAATACAAATTAAAAAGATGATCAATATAACTTTTAAAAAGATTGAAAAACATGATTTTCATTGTACTGAATCTTTAGCGGTTTTATTGAGTTTTTCTATTGTTTATTTGTTGATTTATTGAATTGATTGAGGGAGTTCTTTTTTGATGCACGCACAGCCATGGGGAGGGCTCGCAAGGGAAGCATTTCACTGCCACTAGTAATGTGACTCGCGCTCACTCTCAATCCAAGCGCAAAAGTCAGAGTTTCTTTTAATCGGACATTGCAACCATTGCAACAAGCATGATTCATTACAATCTCATTTCCCCTTCTGCCTTCTATAACACGGTAAGGATAAAAGCTGTAAGAACAAATTGAGGACATTTTTGGGGACAGGATATGGTCGAGGACAGATTACTTAATTCAGGGACTGTCGGGGGTGTCCTCTCACCTTAATATAGACCTATATCATTTCATTCAAACTTTGGTGGATGCTTAATATCATACATACCTGTACATTTTAACGATTTGAGGCTTTGTTTCCAGGGGCTTTAAGTATCTATGTTTGAATCTGATCCAAATATTATCCTATAATTATTCTAGTGATTATTCTGCAGAAGAACAATGAGGCACTGTTTTGAAGGAACTGAACCAAAAGATCTGTCTCTCTTCAAAGAGCCGTAATTCCCATCGCTGACTGCCAATGTACATGTATAATGTGTACATGACAATCAAATTATTATTATTATTTTTTACTTTCTCTTTTTCCCCCTTTCTTTTTCCATTTTTTCCCCATCCCAATGTTAGTTGTTATGCCAATTCCCAATCCCCTACCTGGTCGTTGCGCGCTCTGCCCCCTACCGTCGGTCTGGGAGGGCGGAGACTATCACATGCTTCCTCCGACACATGTGTAGCCAATCCCCACTTCTTTTCAGTGTAACGTGTGGAAGGAGCACACTACCTCTCCCAGGACCCGACCTTGCTGTGCAGGTGCCCCGACCGATCTGTAGGAGTCACTGTTTTACAACGACCAGGACGCGTGTAGCTTTTCTCCAACGTGTCCGTGTTTCCGGGTTCCCGTTTTGCGCTCTGATTGGCCAGGTCATGTGACATGTGCGGCAATCGTGGGACGGCAAATTCTGCGCCTATTTCCGGGTCGAACAGCCTGCAAACTACCTAACGCCTAGTTTATCACTGGTTATGCTTAGGCGACTCTTTCGAAGTTGGTTAAGGTTAGAGTTTGGAATCAGGGCAGGCGTTCTATCGCCATGCTATAAGACAAACTCTAACCTTAACCAACTTCGAAAGAGTGCCTAAGCTTAACCAGTGTA
>NC_140181.1:69368077-69380577 GCF_963971535.1 Notolepis coatsorum
ACCAGAGCATGGCTAGCTACTAGTTTCCACAAAAAGTAGGGGTGTGTGTATCGTGTATTGTATATTGTATATCAGTGTATCATGATACTTGAGTCAATGATATTAAATCGATACGTGATGGTATCGTATTCTTTTTCTGGATCGCGATATCTATCATAATTACTAAATTCTTGCCAATACACAGCCCTAATTTAAGTATCTTAAACCCTAATGTGAAAAACTGATTTCAAATCAGTTCTCATGGCTGTCTCACCTCGTAGCCTTTCAGGGAGGGACCCACCAGTACCACGGGTCGCATGGATGGAACCACGTCATAGGGTGGAACATGTTCTGTCTGTAAAGAACAAATTACATACAGGATTTAAAAAGGGACATACATTATCATTAGGTGATGATTTGCTTGGCTGATCACATTGTAAGCAAATTTTGACTTAGAATTTTGGATTCGAATTTTGGAGTTGAATTTAGAATTATAATTTAGAATTTGAATCAGAATTATAATTTAGAATTATAATTATCATTTTGAATTTTGCATTACAACTTTTTATTATAATTTTTTATTGAGAGGTTCACAATGTAATGCAATAAGAACAAATTATAAGGTAATTTATAGGGTGTCATAATCTCATACTGTACACAGCAGGGGGAGCACCATAAGAAACATACCTGTTTCTGCTTCTGTTTGGCTTTCAGAAACAAGAAAACAAACATTTAGCAAGAAGGCAGAAGCTAACAAGAAAGCTGTGATGTTTAGATAATGTCTCGATTGATGGGGACAAATGATTAGATAAGTACCTTCAGAAATTATTAGTACAGATTACATGCATGCCAGGCTGGGTTAAGGTAAAGGCCTGTTCACACTGTGGCTCTTGAAGAACAGACACTGTAGTCATTAGACTTCTATAAGAGCACTAATCTATAATCAGACTGGTCAGCTAACGTGACTTAAAGGGCTTATAAAAATACTAAATACCTTATTCCTATGGTCAGAAATAGTCCAATAAATATGTATGGAAAAATAAACAGAAACCAGAAAACTAAGACATGAACATATGATATGTAATAGGAGTAATACACATATTACCAGGAGTAATACACACATTACCAGGAGGATTCTACAATCAGCACACACACAGTAAACTATATTAACATGTTTCATTACTCTACAATCAGCACACACCAGTGGCGGACTGGCCATCGGGACGTTCGGGACGAATCCCGATGGGCCGGGACCAAAGTGGGCTGGTCCAAAAAAAAAAAAAAAAAAAAAAATTATATATATTTTTTTTTTTTTTTTTTTTTTTACTTTTTTACTCTTTTTTTTTTTTGGGCCAGTGTGTGGGCCAGTGTGTGGGCCACTAATGTGGGCCGATGTGTGGGCCAGTGTGTGGGCCAGTGTGTGGGCCAGTGTGTGAGTCGGTGTGTGGGCCACTAATGTGGGCCAGTGTGTGGGCCGGTGTGTGGGCCAGTGTGTGAGTCGGTGTGTGGGCCACTAATGTGGGCCAGTGTGTGGGCCAGTGTGTGGGCCGGTGTGTGGGCCGGTGTGTGGGCCAGTGTGTGGGCCAGTGTGTGGGCCACTAATGTGGGCCGGTGTGTGGGCCGGTGTAGTGTGTGGGCCGGTGTAGTGTGTGGGCCAGTGTGTGGGCCATATGTGGGCCGGTGTGTGGGCCATTATGTGGGCCGGTGTGTGGGCCAGTGTGTGGGCCGGCAATAAAACAATAAACAAGTTGCATAAACTAAATCAGATTAAAAATGATCACAGTTCTGGTTTGCCTTAAGATGCAGTTTAAGATGGGTCTTGAACATGGAGTATGTAGGGCACTCTCTAATCACAACTGGAAGGCTATTCCAGTAGTTACCACTTTTAACAGAGAACACAGTTTTTGCAATGGTAGTATACCGAAAAGGCACCTTACAGTCCCCTCTACTGATGGCCCTGGTGGTAATGCCAGTGTCTGCTTTCTGTTGGATGAACTCATTCAATGGGGGAGGGGCAAGTCCATGCAGAACCTTGTACATGAAGCAAGTATATTTGAAAACTTGGAAATTCTCGAAACTTAGCATGTTATGTTTTTCTAAAACATTACAGTGATGAAATTAAATTGGTTTCCTATCAAATACTTTTATGGCTTTTTTGTAGAGTAATTCTATTGGTGTAAGAGTAGTGACATATGAAAGAGACCAGTTGATAAAACAGTACTCGATGTGTGATAAAATCATTAAATGCAGAAACATCCTTGCAGCATTAACTGGCAGGCAGGGCCTGATCTGCCTGAAGTTTTCGATGTTAAACTTGACTGTTTGTCACTTTCTTCACATGACTTTTTGAAGGTCAATGTAGAGTCCAATGTGACCCCAAGATACTTGAATTAATGTACAATGTCCAGCTCCGCCTCTCCCAGAAACACATTAGAGTGAGTGACCTCTACTGGTGACTTTGTGAACATCATACACACTGTTTTCTTGGTGTTAAGTGAAAGACATGCTTTTGTTAGCCAGTCTTGAATGAGACATGAGACATCAGTGAATGCGATTCACGTTTCCTCCCAACCGCGAGTAGGCCTAGAAGCGCAGAAATGGAGAATGCAAAAAAAGAAAGGGTGGAGCTGAAAAAGCTAGAATTAAAAAACTAAAATTGCTAGTAAAAGACGCAGAACAATGTTCTAAAATTACAGACATGTTTACCCGCTGCTGCTGCTAATGATGATGAAGTTCAAGTGGAAGGAACCAACAGTAACATGACAGGTGCATGCAGTAGCCTAGTGCATATTCTACTGTTGGTGTCTGCCGGTTCATGAGGGCTAGCTAGCCTATACTAGCTCTTGCAGTGATTTCAGTCATTCTATTACAAGACAATGTGCTTTCCGTATTCCTGATTCCTTACAGCACGTGGACGTAAATAGTTGTGACTCGTGACGTTTTTTCTCTGACTAAAAGTTTAGTTAGCAATGTTAGGACTAGTGCCCACCACAGCATCAGAAGCTAAAGTGCTAACCTAGAGAGCCAATCAGAACCTAGGACGGGCTGCAAATTAATCGGCTACTAATATTATAATAGTAAATACTAAAATATCATGTTGATATAATATTGGTAATCTAATTGATTGAATTGATTAGTTGCCATTTTACATGCTTAAATAAGATGTACCTTAGAATTCCCAACTGTTAGCCATGTTCTCGATCTGTATATGATTAGTCTCATCTACATGTTTGTAAATAACCACAGCTAACTAGCTTAAGCTAACAACTAGGTCAACTACTACCCCGTAGTTAAATATATGTGATTGCATATAACAGCTAACTGCTACAGCTAAGTTGGTAGTTAGCCTATTCCATTAATGTTGAATGTATTTATGAAGGTTGTTGATGGTGGTTGGCGCTGATTAGCAGACATGATTCCGTCAGTCTGCCACAGGGCAGCTGTGTTTGCTGATGCTGCTCACAACCACCAGTAGTGTATGACTGTGTGAGTGTGAATGGTTTCTGTGAAGCGCTTTGTGGAACAATGCTGATATACGGTTAAGAATGAGTAATTCGCTTTTGGTTTTTAAGAAAAATTTGTAAAGCTATTTTTGAAAACTACAGGGGTGAATAATACTGTTTTCTTTTGCTATTTTCTTTTAGAATACTGTTTTGGAGTCTTAATTTTCTTTAATTTTTGTTTTTTTTTATCCACTTTTTCTCCCATTTTCTACATTTTCTCCCATCCCAATTTCGTATCATCCAATTCAACCCTCCCCTGTCACGAACGCTGTTTCTTGCCTCCCACAAGCCGGCTGCAATGTGGACTAAGTCATACATAGCACAAGTCCCCTCCGGTACTTGAGGTAACAGCAGTCGCATCTTTTCACCTGCGCAGCTCGATCTCTCAGTGGCGAGGAGTAACGCGTGGGAGGCTCACGCTGCCCCCGACACTTCCTGATTCTACTGCGCAGGCACACCAACCGACCTGTAGGAGTCGCTGTCCACAATGCCCAATCCCCACCCATCAGTTTCCCACCCCCTAATACGGCCAATGTGTATTAGTATGAACGACCAGCTAAACTGAAAGCAATGTGGAGCGCTGGGCTCGAACAGGCGAGCCCAGCGTCTCCAGTATTTGTGGCGAGCGCCTTGCCCACTACGCCACGTAGCCGCCAATTTTTTCAATTTTTGTTAAGAATATAGGACAGGCATATAAGCATTATGCTTCAGTCTGTACCTTTTCAGTCACTGTAAAATCAAATATTGTTAAATGATGGGGTATATTGTATTGTGTGAGATGATAACTGAATAAACTACTACTACTACTACTACTACTACTACTACTACTACTACTACTACTACTACTACTACTACTACTACTACTACTTTGGGTGTTTTCAAAAGGCTGAAAAACGCTGTATGAATTCAAGCCATTATTATTGATTGCTGATGTTCTTCTTATGCAGTTGACTCTGAGGAAAGAGAGAGCGCCCAATCCAGCACAGCTGACCCTGAGGGGAGAGAGAGCGCCCAGTCCAGCACAGCTGACCCTGAGGGGAGAGAGAGAGCCCAGTCCAGACAGACAGACAGACAGACAGACACACAGAGAGAGCGACAGAGAGAGAGTGACACAGAGAGAGAGAGACACACAGAGAGAGGGAGAGACAGAGAGAGAGAGACACACACACACAGAGAGACACATACATAGAGAGAGAGAGAGAGAGAGAGAGAGAGAGAGAGAGAGAGAGAGAGAGAGAGAGAGAGAGAGAGAGAGAGAGAGAGAGAGAGAGAGAGAGAGAGAGAGAGAGAGAGAGAGAGAGAGAGAGAGAGAGAGAGAGAGAGAGAGAGAAAACAGGCTCTTGGAATGGGTGTCTGGGAGGAAGTGGGGGGTCTTTCAATGTTGATTAAACGGCAAGCAACTAATGTCATGAGTGCCAAATTAAAGGACAATAAATCCAATCTAACTGAAATTGTGTAGCACAGACCTTTCTATTAGGGATGCTCGATATTGGCTTTTTTACCGATACCGATATACCGATATTGTCCAACTCTTAATTTCCGATACCGATATCAACCGATACCGATATATGCAGGGTTTCCCGCCCCAAGAAATGGAATAATTTCAGGTAATTAACATTACATATCTCTTGTTGTGGAATTAACACAACATTATGCATACTTTTGACAATAAATAAAATCAGAATTGGTTCTTACTTGCTTGCCTGGGTAAATAAAGGTTATAGAAATGTAAATAAAATATTATTTCTTTAAAACCGATACCGATATTTTTCGATATCACATTTTAATGCCGATATCGGCCGATAATATCGGTAGGCCGATAATATCGGACATCCCTACTTTCTATGGATCAAAACCTCAATATTATTATGGTGTAGTTAATACTTCATGTATCCTTAATCCCTAGGCTAATGAGGCACTAAGATGTTAGTAAAAAAAAACATATGCCAATGACGGGAAGTAACGGTATATGTATGTGTGTGTCTGTGTGTGTGTGTGTGTGTGTGCACTGTGCATGAGTGCACATCTAGGGGCGGTGTGTAGATTTGGTCTCCCTGATGTTGACTCCTTAGCCACAGCCTTGGGTTGTTTAATACTGGACAAGTGTTTCATAACGCCCGTTGTGTGGGCCGGTTTCGGGGCCGGTGCGTGGGCCGGTGTGTGGGCTGGTGCGTCTGAATGTCCCGGGCTGAATTTGTGTCCCAGTCCGCCACTGGCACACACACACAGTAAACTATATTAACATGTTTCACTACTCTAAACTATATTAACATGTTTCACTACTCTACGATCAGCACACACAGTCAACTATATTAACATGTTTCACTACTCTACGATCAGCACACAGTAAACTATATTAACATGTTTCACTACTCTACAATCAGCACACACAGTAAACTATATTAATATGTTTCACTACTCTACAATCAGCACACACAGTAAACTATATTAATATGTTTCACTACTCTACGATCAGCACACACAGTCAACTATATTAACATGTTTCACTACTCTACGATCAGCACACACAGTAAACTATATTAATATGTTTCACTACTCTACAATCAGCACACACAGTAAACTATATTAATATGTTTCACTACTCTACAATCAGCACACACAGTAAACTATATTAATATGTTTCACTACTCTACAATCAGCACACACAGTAAACTATATTAAACTGTTTCACTGCCACAGGTGAATCCTGTACTCCCCCTAGACTAAGGAAAACTTCCCCCAATAGAAACCTCTTCTGAAAATAAATTCTTAGCCCAGAACTAAATTTTACTCCATGTCCCTTATGAGTGGCAGGCCCAGGACTGACCAGTAGATAGAGACTGGACTGACCAGTGGATAGATACTGGTCACTGGACTGACCAGTGGATAGAAACAGAGACTGGACTGACCAGGGGATAGAGACAGAGACTGGACTAACCAGTGGATAGAGACAGAGACTGGACTAACCAGTGGATAGAGACAGAGACTGGACTAACCAGTGGATAGAGACAGAGACGGGACTAACCAGTGGATAGAGACAGAGACTGGACTAACCAGTGGATAGAGACAGAGACTGGACTGACCAGTGGACAGAGACTGGACTAACCAGTGGATAGAGACAGAGACTGGACTAACCAGTGGATAGAGACAGAGACGGGACTAACCAGTGGATAGAGACAGAGACTGGACTAACCAGTGGATAGAGACAGAGACTGGACTGACCAGTGGATAGAGACAGAGACTGGACTGACCAGTGGATATAGACAGAGACTGGACTGACCAGTGGATAGATACTGGTCACTGGACTGACCAGTGGATAGAGACAGAGACTGGACTGACCAGTGGATAGATACTGGTCACTGGACTGACCAGTGGATAGAGACAGAGACTGGACTGACCAGTGGATAGACAGAGACTGGACTGACCAGTGGATATATACTGGTCACTGGACTGACCAGTGGATAGAGACAGAGACTGGACTGGCCATTGGATAGAGACAGAGACTGGACTGACCAGTGGATAGAGACTGGACTGACCAGTGGATAGAGACAGAGACTGGACTGACCAGTGGATAGAGACTGGACTGACCAGTGGATAGAGACAGAGACTGGACTGACCAGTGGATAGAGACTGGACTGACCAGTGGACAGAGACTGGACTGACCAGTGGATAGAGACAGAGACTGGACTGACCAGTGGATAGAGACTGGACTGACCAGTGGACAGAGACTGGACTGACCAGTGGATAGAGACAGAGACTGGACTGACCAGTGGATAGAGACTGGACACAGTAGGCACCCCACCACAGCTCCTTCCTTACCTGCAGATGGTGGGGTGGACCTCCAGCCGCCTGACGAAGCGTTCCCTGCTTTCCTGTGGGGTGCTCAAGGCGGATGGGTGTTGGAGGAGAGAGAGAGAGAGAGAGAGAGAGAGAGAGAGAGAGAGAGAGAGAGAGAGAGAGAGAGAGAGAGAGAGAGAGAGAGAGAGACAGTCAAATAGATGTAGAAAGATGAGACATAAATAAAGAGACATATGCAGAGACAGAGCGAGAGAGAGACAGAAAGATGGAAAGAACGAGACATAATGCAGAGACAGAAAGAGAGAAAACGAGAGACAGAAATATGGAAATCACAAATGACATGCGGAGATAGAGAAGAAAGAGATAGAGGGAGAGAGTGACTGAGATAGAGAGAGGGAAAATGGAGAGAACGAAAGAGAGAGAGAGAGAGAGAGAGCTCTCTGGGAGCTGTGTGACCTCTGACCTGGCTGCTTGTTTCTGCTCCTGTTTGATCCTCATGGCCTCTAGTTTGACAGGGCTGGGTATGAAGGTGATGTCAGCCCCTTCCTTCACCAGCCTCCCAATCCACCAGTCATTGTTGAACTTCTGCACAGAGGAGAGTGAGAGGCAGTCGTTATAGAGAGACAGTCATTATAGAAAGGCAGTCATTATACAGAGGCAGTCATTATAGAGGCAGTTAGAGAGGCAGTCATTATAGAGGCAGTCATTGTAGAGAGGCAGTCATTGTAGAGAGGCAGTCATTATAGAGAGGCAGTCATTAAAGTAAATCATAGTTTCTAGTAGTTTGTACTCGACAAGACAATCAGGTAAAGAAAAACGTAGTGGAATGTGTCCATAAACAGACTCTGTGCTGTTCTCTGCTTGGCACCATGCGCTGCCATTCGGCTCGGCCTGCACCCGTTAACACATCGAGTGCCGCGCCCCTTCCGGGAAGTGACCTGGCCTTGCCGTCCATTAACCCCACGTAAACGTAGTTGTAGTTTGTAGAGCTAAACCTATATTTTATATTATAGCTATGGGTCTAATAACGCCGTCGATTGTCAGTGAGTTGCTTCCAGTCAACGTGCAAAAAACAGATACTTTTTTCATGTGTACATTTCCGTTTTATACCGTTTTGAATATGAATATAGTTTGGGTGCTTCTGTGTAATTCCAGGAAAAAGACACGAAAACAGCGTTTTTGTGTAATTCAATAAACACGTTGTCATTTTTCACCTGATTTTCGCATTATTATCCTTCCTCGTGCATACATGAAATGTGCCCTGGAGCGCTGCACTCCCCCCCTCCCCTCCTGCACCCAACGGCACACAGCCACACACATAAAACACAGATAGCTTCAATCGCGGTAGAAAGAAATATCAGATCAACGCAAGCTTTTATATATAGAGTCCTTACCTGGTCTCTGATGTAATGCAAAAAAAATTATCCAATTATCTGATCGCCATTCCAGTTATCCACAGCGATCCTGTCTCCGACGTTGTTGGGCATTGCACATGAACGGGCGGGCAGGATCAGTTGTCCAAACCATCCCTACAAGCGTGTGTTTTGCCGGAGTGTTTAGGACCCGCCCCCACGCAGCAGCTCGGTAGAGAAAAGAAACGACCCTGTTTCTAATGGAGTGCAATAATGTCCGAAGGCGTTAGAAGGCGGTATAAGACTGTCTGCCAGCTCAGACACACTCAGAACAGTATGCACAAGGTGCCCCGCTGAATTATGAATGGCAATAGCGATTAAAAGAAATACTGTGAGAAAAACGTAGTTCTACGTTTCCGGCACTCAACCGTCGGGCGACAGAAACGTAGTCTACGTGAACGGCACCCAATGTGTTGAATGAATGAATGAATGAATGAAAACTTTATTTAACAGATTGCAGAATGGGTACAATACAGTACGGCTCAATACATACAATTGTTAAGGGGATGCAGACCTGAGAAAGACGTTTGTCTTGTTTCCATCAGGGTCCCCCATTTTCAATTCATATAGACATTTATGACATACATAACATACATGACATTTATGGCATAGGGACATATAGGTATTTCGTACTGATACATTTGTGACATAGGCGGTATTCAAATATACAGTACTGTTACCCCTAGATCCTGACAGAGTATATACATATGATGGGGAGGGGACTGTACATTAGGAGGGGGTGGGTGGGTGGGAGGGGAATATACATACGGCGGGGAGGGAATATATACATGCGGTGGGGAGGAGACTGTCTATTAGGAGGTGGTGGGGGTTTTGGGCATTTACGGTGGCCAGTTTCGAATTGCAGCCTCCCGTAGGTGCTCTTTAAGGGCGGTTTTGAATGTGGGCAGGGATTCACATTCCTTTACAGCTTTGGGTAGGGCGTTCCACATTGTTGTGGCATAATTGCGAAACGTGTTTAGTCCCTTGTTTGAGCCGAATCTGGGTTTAACATGATTTGTTGAGCTTCCTCTGGTGTAGTGGTTGTGGTATTCACTGACCTTTGGGAAGTATTTTGACATGTACATGGGCACCCCGGTCGTATAGTGTATCTTGTAGACCAGGCCCATTGCAAGTTGCTGTACTCTGTCGTCTACTCTAAGCCATCCTAGGTTGGCAAAGTGGGCAGGGGTGAGGTGGGTTCTGGGGTTCAGGTCAAGTAGTAGTCTGACCAGTTTGTTTTGTGATGTTTGTAATTTTGTTTTAAGCGCCTTTGAGGTGCTTTGGTACCATGAGGTGCACGCATAGTCATAGTACCCTTGAATGAGTGCTCCTGCCAGAGTCCTCAGGGTATTCTTGTTTACCAGAGAGGAGATCCGGTACAAGAATCTAGTTCGTTGGTTGACTTTTTTTATTACATTGGATGCCATTTTGTCACAGGAAAGATTTGCCTCTAGGATGGAACCCAGGTAGGTAATTTCGTCTTTCCTTGTGACAATATTGTCACCCACTGTAACTGAGAAGCCGTCGGTCTTGCTGAGTTTGTTATTTGAACCGAAGAGAATGGACTCTGTTTTGCCCATGTGTAATGATAGTTTGTTATCAGCGAGCCATATGCAGATTTTGCCTAGTTCCGTGGTGTTAATGTGCACCATTACAACAGCGGTAGATCATGGAAACTCAACTTTCAACAATGCTCCCAGAAATTCTCATGAACACATAGTCTGTAAGCTACACTAAAGGCCTTCATTACAGTAGGTTTTATATGCAACTTAAAACATTTGATTGATTATTTGTATGGTTTTAGCTCTTATCCTGTGGCAATCAATTGAGAAAAAAGAAATGAAGCTTCCATTTTCTAATAGTGTGCACAGGTGACAGAAACGCTGGTAGTTTTATGCTACACTTATGTTATTAAAGGTTTTATATGTGTCGTCTCTGGTCTGATCGATGATGAAGAGGGTCTGTAGGAAAGATGATACTTGGTATTCTAAGTTTCAAATCAACTTTATTACAAATAGGTTCAATTTACAAAGTTAAGTCACGTTTGGCTCTGTCCTCCTTCTAATACACACAATGTCAGATCACCACAGTATCCTAATGACAGAATGGTAGCAAGAGACTCTCTCTCTAATAACAGCCCTTTTAAACTAGAATGTAACCACTCCTCTAACTATACTGATTGGTCTAATTAATAATACTTCCCTAAATCTCTGTCCACTCAGGGCTCACGTCCAGCCTCCTCTCATTTGCATCTAATTACATTTTAACCAGCTAATTTACTGAGCTAACTTACCTCTCTCCTAAACTTAGTTTCTAGCTTCCTGTCACCTTAAAAGGAAAGAGCTGTTTGCTCATCGATTATTTTCCTGTCACTGAAATAACAGATGATGCTCAACCTGAAAAAGCCAGATTGTCAGATAATACAACCTGAGACAGGATACAGAGTCTTGGGGGCTATTTCAGCCCATTTTTATGATCCCTGTCTTTTCTCTCAACATGGCCCCTCTTCTCACTGACACACACTCTCTTTATTGTATATTGTAGAAATAACATTAAAGTAACTGACATTTAACATTCTTATCACTGTATTAACTTATAATTCCTTATAAACAGATTAAAATATACCTCATGTTATTACATGTTTTATATGCTTATATGTTATTATACAGATTGTATATGTTTATGTTATTACAGGTTTCATATTCTTATATGTTATTACAGGTTTTATATCCTTCAATGTTATTACATGTTTCATATTCTTATATGTGAAAGGAACATGCCAACTTTTTGGGAAATTAGCTTATTTGAATTAGACAAGCAGATACATACGCTTTTCTTCTCTGTGCATGCATTAGGCTTAGGGAACAGCCGCACCGTTAGCCTATCTTAGCGTCATTCACTGGAAGTTGATTGATTGATTGATTGAAAACTTTATTAACAGATTGCAGAATGGGTACAATACAAACACAACACTTTACGTGGAAAGGTAAAATATGACGGGCGGCAAGTTTTGCTTATGAAACGGAGCCGTAGGGACTCGGGTGGATGCGTTTTTTAAACAAACGTAGTCCCAGAGCCCACAGTTTGGTGGTTGGCTGTCTTGTTTGGCTTTTTCAAAGCAATGAAGCGGGCATGTGTATGTCTTTTCGCAGTTTCTTAGGGACCAGCGTGTCCTGGTCTGTCCGAACGGCATAGCGGTATTTATGTGGTCGGCCGGGAGGGAGTTTACCTCTGCCGAGCGCCAGGCGAGCGGGCATATCAAGTGTCAACCAGGGCGGACCGGACGCCACAGGGGCTCCTCCCCTCCCTCCCCGCTAGGCCTGGGCGCAGTGATTTCATCACCTCAAAAGCCCTTTTTTTTTTTATATATTTTTTGCACAAATCTCTCCAATATTCAAAACATATCTTTCCACATCACAATATTATGCAACTTCCAAGATTTGCCTTTTTCTTTATTGTAAGAACATACAAAACATGTAAAAGACTCATACAAATACATTAACAACTGACATGGAAAATAAAAAAAGACTTACGAAAAAAGAAAAATACTATACTATACATTGTGCATATACATCCCTGATACACATACTGTACATGTAGACCGATCTACCTGCGAGCAGGTATGTGTTCCATATTGCATGTGAGAGAAAGCGTCTCAGACATATGTAGTTGTGCATGATAGCATGCATGCATGTGTGTCTCAGATGTATGTATGTGGGTACGTGTATCACGTAAGTATGTGTGTATGCCTCACATGCGTGTGTGTGTGCATCTTCCAGGTATGTGACTGTACTCCTATCTCTTGTGT
>NC_140181.1:69385577-69513077 GCF_963971535.1 Notolepis coatsorum
TTGCGGTGTGGACAAATATAAGCATACAAAATAAACTCAAAAAGTGACTCAATGTAACTGAAAACAAACAAACGAGCACGGTAAAAAGATAGTGTGGCTTCCCTGTGATAATTACCCAAATTCCCTGCCGCTGCACACCTGTGAACCCATACATATAGACTGCACCTAAGCGCACATGAGCCCCGCCTCCTGAGCCCACTGCCTGCTAATTGGTCAACACTTTCATGATGACACGGTGCCTTCATACATTAACATAAAGGCAGAAAATCATTAAATTGGCTACAACATTAACAATTGCCTAAATGGATTATTAGGTACTAGAAAACAATACGTATTCCATAACTGAAGTTATATAATTGCTGGCAAAGCATATTGCTATTGGGTTGGTCCTCATGCCGACTAGCGCACATTGAAATAATTGTACTCAATGTAGCTATCACTGATCAGGGCCATATTTGTCTGAATATACCTGCACATAACCCCTCTATATATTTGCTTGAACACCTGCATATAAGCCTTAGCTTTGTATAGCATGTACTATAATGCTGTATATATATATATATATATATATATATATATATATATATATATATATATATATATATTATTCCCACCGCATATACATGTATACCTATCCTCACCTGTCTGTACTTACCTGCACATAGTCCTTTACTATATCTACAGCAGCGGTTCTCAAACTACGGGTCGCGAGTCGTGGTGAACGTTGCGCATTGGCAACAAAAAATAAATCTAGAGAAAAACCGACGAGCCCAACTCAGATTGAGTTTTCCACCTGGAAGCTGTTTGTATTTGCCCTGTCTCGCCCTTTCATCAACGGAGGCCGACACATTATTCCAATACACATCTCACTACATCCTGCGCATATATAATCGCGGAGACCACGTCTCATCTTTTGTGTGTAACCTTGACGCGTCTATTCGAAGCCCAAACAACAACTGCTTCCGCGTTCGAGTTTTGCGCTCTGATTGGCCACTGACCTATGGTATTACGCCCCCCTTATCTACGCCAGTTCTGCACGCCCAACTCTACTAACAGCCTGCAGCCTGCTCGCTAGTCCTGCCTCTACTAACAGCCTGCATTATCCAATTCATATCAATCGAAATAACTTATTGTTTTCATCTCTCTATATTAACGGCTCGCTAGTTCTGCCCATACTAACAGCCTGCATTATCCAATTCATATCAATCGAAATAACGTATTGTTTTCATCTCTCTATATTAACGTGATTCCATCAACACAACATAAATGTTCAAAACACGACAAGACAGTTTGCATCACTTCCTACGGTTCTCGGCACTTATTCTACCGGTAGTGCAGTAGTTGTTGCCACGGTATTGGGTCTTTGGGTGAATACTTCATTGGCGGGGAAGAAGAACACTGATAGCGGGGTGTGGACCGTCCCGCTTTCCCCAGACCACCGTCCCGCTAGCCCCAGACCACCGCCAGTACTGTTTAACAGAGATCCTGACAGAAACTATATATATACATTCGAGGGGGAGGAAACTGTACATTAGGAGGGGGTTGGGTCGGTGGGTGGGTTGGGGGGGGGGGGGGGGTTTGGACATAATTGCGAAACATGTTTAGTCCCTTGTTTGCCATGCCGAATCTGGATTGAACATGATTTGTGGAGCTCCCTCTGGTGTTGTGGTCGTGGAATTCACTGACCTTTGGGAAGTATTTCGACATGTACATGGGTATCTTAGTGGTGTAGTGTATCTTGTACACAAGACCCATTGCAAGCTGCTGTACTCTGTCGTCTGATTGATTGATTGATTGATTGATTGATTGAATTTATTGATTGCAGAATGGGTACAATACAGTACAGCTCAATACACACAATTGTTAAGGGGATGCAGACCAGAGAAAGACTTTCGTCTTGTTTACATCAGGGCCCCCCATTTTCAATTCATCAGGATATGACATACATATGACATACAGATAGACAGTACTGCTACATCTATACATTTATGACATACCAGATTTGTAAATACAGTACTGTTTGTGATACAAAAACAGTCCAGAAAAGCGAGTATATACATTTGGTAGTTAGGGGTGGGTGGGTGGGTGGGGGACACTGTACAACTGTACAAGCAAAACTGTACATTGACAAAACCATACTAGGTAATTTACTGTACATTGGAGGGGGTTGGGTTAGGACATTTACAGGGGCCAGTTTCGAATTGTAGTCTCAGGTAGGTGTTCATACTCTACTCTAAGCCATCCTAGGATGTCAAAATGGGCAGGGGTGAGGTGGGTTTTAGGAGTAAGATCAAGCAGTAGTCTGACCAGTTTGTTTTGTGATGTTTGTAGTCTTGTTTTTAGTGCCTTTGAGGTGCTTTGGTACCATGAGGTGCAAGCATAGTCATAGTACCCTTGAATGAGTGCTCCTGAGTCTTCAGGGTATTCTTGCTTACCAGAGAGGAGATCCGGTACAAGAATCTTGTTCGTTGGTTGACTTTTTTTATTACATTGGTTGCCATTTTGTCACAGGAAAGATTTTGTATTTTGTATGTAATTTCATCTTTCCTTGTGACAATATTGTCACCCACTGTACCAGAGAAGCCGTTGGCCTTGCTGAGTTTGTTATTTGAACCGAAGAGAATGGAATCTGTTTTACCCAGGTGTAATGATAGTTTGTCATCAGCGAGCCAGGTGCAGATTCTGCCGAGTTCAGATCTGAGGGCTTTTTCAACCTGCAACTTGTCCCTGTCAGAGACCAGCAGGGCTGAGTCGTCCGCGAACAGGAACAAGTTGCAGTCACAAACTGATGACATGTCATTTGCATAAATTAGGAACAGTAACGGTCCTAGTATGCTTCCTTGTGGAACACCGCAGCTCACTGAGGGGGGGGGGGGGGGGGGGTAGTGTACCGTTTACCTCCACCATCTGTTCTCTCCCCTCCAGGTAGGATTGCATCCAGCTCACTGATTAACTATCAAAACCAATTGCTTTTAGCTTGTCAATCAGAATGGAGTGATTGACAGTGTCGAAAGCCTTTTGGAGGTCCAGCATGACCATGCCGCAGTATTTGCCCGCGTCCACCTCTTGTTTGATGTGGTCGTTCAAATAGAGAAGGCATGTGTCAGACTTGTCAGAGGTCAGAATGAGATCAATGGTAGTTTGTGTTGAATCACACACTCTTGTGGGTTGGGTGATTAGCTGGCTGACAGTGCAGATCACAAAACCTGCTGAAGGACTTGGAAACGGATGCTTCTTTTCGTTGCATATCCGTGTTCCAGTCCCCAATCAGAATTTTTTCTACATCTTCAACCCCAGCTAAACACCCATCCAGTGTATCATAAAAGCCACTCTGTTCTGGTGGTCTGTAGATTGTGCCAACTAGTACAGTCTTAGCCCTTTCGAACAAAATTTCAACCCATACCGTTTCAATTGCATTATGATTCAGGTCAGTACGGTTAATGAATTTGGTATCTTTGTGTATGTACATGCAGACACCACCTCCATACTTGTTCCTGTCATTTCTGATGATTGAGTAGTCTTCAATTTCTATCTCTGGGTCTTTTACTGACTCGTCAAGTTTTGTTTCTAAGAAACATATTATGTTTGATTTCAGCCAGTTTGGGTCTTAGGCTGTTAATGTTCAGATGGAAAATGTGCAGTCCATTTGAATTTGTTATTTCGTTTGTCTTCCGTTGCGAAGTATTCATCATCTGTGTTCAGTTCTGCAGATCTGTCGGACCGGGAGGGGGGAGGGAGGGGTCCTTTATCCTAGCTTGGCTCCACTAGCGATGTTAGCTAGCAGGCCCGCAGGCGATGTTATGGTCTCGTTGGTCGTGTCCTGCGGCGTGCCACGGTTATAAACCCTGGTTCCTTCCTTCTCGTTGAGGCCTCTTGCGCGTTAATTCGTTGCGGCGTCAGTGGAGGGATGTTGCCATTGGTTGTTTTGGTTGTGTCGGTAGCCGCCGCTTCTTGCTTAACTCATTGAGCGCCACACTCTTTTCCTGTACTCAATGGCACCAGCGTTATTGACCATTTTAGCGATGTTTGCAGACCCATCGTGTGTTCTGTATTATAGCTATGGAGACAATAGTATGGCTCATTTGACAGGCATTGTTCATAGTCCATCACTGACTAACAAGTTCATTTCTACATGCTGTAGTTTGTGCACTATTACACGCTAAACATCGCCCCTTTCCAAAATAATCAAGTCTTTTTTCATAGATCGCAAGATATGGCGCGTTATATGCATTATGCCCAAATCGTTCTGGTTGATCGCCTGAAACCCCAAATACTTCCAAATCAAAAGTATATACCATGTGTCTTCATAAAAACATCAAGAGGGGGGGTCGTTTTACCTCAAAACTCTGATCGTTACCAAAAGCATGGTTGAGGTCCGGTAAAATACGACACTGTGATTGTTACAAAAACATGTTTCAGGTTCGGTAAAATAGACATAGAATATACCTTACCTTAGCCAAAAAGAATAATCCCAAGTGATCCCATCGCCATCACGATTACTTGTGTATATGTCTATACTTGTGTATACAGGAAATAGGTTCAAAGCGAAAATAACTCAGAGCGGTCACTCTGTCCTCTGAGAGGAGGAGTCCTTGCCAAAAATTTTATAAAAATAAATAAAAAGTGTCTCCACACCAAACTATTCCAGTTCAAATGGTAGGTGATACTGCCACCTGGCAGGATTCGATCGTAATTGTAATTGTAACATAGGCAGATGAGCCAGGGAGGCCCAGGGAGCTCCGGCCGAGTGTATAGAACGGGGATCAAAGGAAAAATATCAAAGGATCAAAACCTGAGTATACTCGGGTTTTGGCGCTCAACCGCTGCCGGCGAAACCCGACTATACTCTGTATAATGGCACAGAAAGAGTTAGGCAGACCCAGTTTTCTCGCTTGATGTCGAGTGGTGACTGGTCCTGGGTTCAGATTTATATCTCCCGATAGTAGCAAGTATAATAAAATCATCAATCTTCGATCAAACCTGTCAGTCCGGGGTAATTTCTTCCGCTTGTGAGTTGGGTGGTGTAGTTTTATGAAATGTCTACGTCCATCGAAAGCCCTGGTTCTCCTCTTTCTTAGGACTACAACAATTTCATGACAGATTCCTGTCCTCGCATATAAATCATCCGTTTTCTGGTGCAATGCGCAGAGATTTCTATAAGCTCATATTCCGCTAATAACACTTAAAATCATTGGTAAACAAACGTAGTGCTGAAAATATACACTTTGACTGCTGTTTTGATAGGGTTAGGGTCTTTACTCTTGGCTACATTTGAAAAAGAAACACAACATCACTTAATAGGGACTGTATTGATCTATTTGTGACATGATATAAATCTCGGCCTGGTACCGGGCCAATCAGGCTTAACCTCTGTTGTGGAATATTCAAATGAGCCATGAGAGTAAGCTATAGGAATTCAGATTGAGTCAATTTGTATAAAAATATAGAACATAGTTTAATATCTGCTTCCACAGAGATCAGTTTATAATCAGAGACAAACATGTGTACACACAAAGCCGTCTGACCAGAAAGTGACCGTGATCAGTTTATCATCAGAGACAACATGTGTACACACAAAGCGTCTGACCAGAAAGTGACAAATACCTCTGGTCAGAACTTTAAATTAAATACATAATCGAAATGACGTACATGAGATACCAGATATGACAAGAAAAGGTAAACAAAATATGCCCTAGTGAGATAATGAAATAACAAAGATGGCTAGGGCTTATGTTATGGCTCCAAATAGGCCAAATGTCATCTCCTAACCTTGGTCGTTGTTAAAAAGACACTGTCAGACTGTAGCCTAGTGTCTGGGCTGTAGCTAGTAGCTGGGCTGGGCTAGTTGATCTATATATGAACTAGTCAAGCTGTACAGAGATTTAACACAGATGCACATAGATAACATTTCCCTCACAGCTCTTAGGCCCGAGCCCTATTTTCAGAAAATCTGCCTAAAATACATACCTAAGTAAATGGAAGATTGCTCCACTTCTACAAGGTCGATTTTCATGCTCTTGATATCTAGGGACATCTATGGATCTCATGGAATGTATTCCCAGTGTCAGAAATATTGTGTCTATTACTAGGCTTGATTAAATTGTGATGAAACAAAGGAGAATATGAATTATGAATTTTCTTTGCATCTTTGACAGTGAATAACACCATGCTAAAAATGACCAGACATGGAAAAACTAGTTCAGTACCTTCTTGAGATCACGTGTACAAGAAATCTAAGGAAATTAATAAAGGGAAGATGATTAAACAGAAGGTTTTGTAGATACAGTACTGAGAGTCCGCGCGGTCTGGTGAAAAGATGCGACAGGCTGCCTCCTCGTGTACCGGAGGGGACACGTGATGCAAGGCTTCTATCCTCACTACAGCCAACCAGTGGGAGGCATAGTCTAGCAACGTTCAAGACAGGGGAGGGGAGAATTGGCAATACGAAATTGGGATGGGAGAAACATTTAAAAATAAGGCGAAAAAGTGGATACAAAACAATAATAAAGGAATTTCTTATCTTATCTTAGGAAGCTAGAATTCGCTGGGTAGTGTAGTTTTTTGAAATTTTGACGCTCATTGAGAGCTCTGGATGCCCTGTGCTCATATGACTACAAATCATCATCATTCGGCGATGGCCGCTAATTCAAAATGGCGGATTTCCACAAAGATATTATCACATTTCAAAAACTAAAATCTCACTAATAACACTTTAACCTATTGGTAAACAAACGTATTGCTGAAAATATACACCATGACTGCTGTTGTGACATGGTTAGGTTTACTCTTGGATACATTTGAAAAAGAAACGCAACATTATGTCATACAGTCTAGACAGATTGATTTATGACGTGATGTCATTTTGGGACCGGTACCGGACCCATAGGGCTTAAGAGGTTTTAATTAACCACCTGTACATTATTTTCATTGTGCTGTATAATGACAATAAATACATTCCCTTCCTAGCCTCTTTCATATAAAAAATAAAGATGAGTTATGTTATATTTTAGTATATTTCATGCTGGCTGCTTGTCTTGCTTCGCCTATTGGACTAATATAGCCCTGATCAATGTATGTTGGCTCAAAACAACCAATTAAAAGGATAAAAGCTCAAATCCTGGCACATTTGGGAAAATTACATTAACAACGCACCAGCCATAGAGCCAATACTGACAAAGTTAGAGGGAAAGGCTGAGAAACGAGAACTAAAAAAAGAGATTATTGTGCGTAAAAGGTACAGAAATTCCTTTCTGGGAAAAACAATTAACCCAGACAATCTCTCAACTAGATGGAACTAGTCTGTAGATGAGGATGGATTACAGTGCATAAAGGCTACAGAATGTTACTACTGGGAAAAACTATGAACCCAGACAACCTCATAACTAGATGGAGCTAGTCTGTTGAAGAGGAGGGATTCTCGTGCGTAAAAGCATACCCAACAGGTAAAGGCTGATAAAAGGGGCCAGGGGAAGACCAGGAGGCTGCTCAACAGATTCCACCAAAACCCCTCTAGACAGGGCTACTGCATGAGTGGAGTGCGCTCTGATCCCAACAGGTGGAATTTGTCCAGCTGACAGACTGTCTAGCAGAGACTGGATAAAGGCGAGGACCAATTCCAGGGGGCAGGATGTCGGATCTAGAGATTTAGTGTCGCACCATGCTTCGAATATGTGCCACTTCCCTGCATAAACAGTGGTAGTGGATGGAACACACACGCCAAGCCAGTGTGCTGCTATACGCTTGAGACAGGGCTGCCTGGGACCATGGTATGGGCGCTCTAGTCTCACTTTCTCCAGCAACTGATCCATCAGGTGGATTGGAGGAAACAAGCTGTGCGGCCATGGAGACTTGTCCTTCTGGCTGATTGAAAACCAGGGGGGGAAATGAGTGGATTCTCTGCTTGCAAACAGATTCTCTACAGCCTCCCCGAACTGGTTCCAAATTAGTCTCACAATGTCTGTATGTACGTATGTGTCCTGGTGGGGTCCCCCTTGAACCAATTGTTCTGCTCTCACATTGTCCACTCCTGGAACATGGAGAGCCCTGAGACTGTGCAGGTGAGGATGGCCCAAAACCATAGTTACACTGCAGCCTGGTGGAGAAGGGGGGGAACAAACTCTGCCCTGTCTGTTTATATAGGCTGCTGAAGTCGGTCTGTCCTGATTAAGATCTGCCTGTCTCTCACTAGGCTGAGAAAATGTTTCTGCAGTACTGCTCTCAGCTCCAGCACGTTGATGCGATGGGTAAGGGAGGCTGCCCGTCTGCCCTCTATTGAGTGAAAACGACACGTTCCTCCCCAATCTGTTAGGGCGGCGTCTGTGGAAGACGTGGGAGTTTGGAGTTCCTCCAGTGGGCCAGGTTGACAGATGAGTTCTGACCCGGCACTCTGGAACTGCCAGTCAGCGGGGCTGATGAGGAGAGAAACGCCAGGCACAGAAAGGACTGCCGCTGACGCATCGGCCCGCGGAAATACCATCATATTAGGTTCAGGTGTGGGAGGGGGGGTGGCGGTGGGAATTGGAATTTCACAAGCTGCTACCGCAGCTTTGATGAGCTTTGGGAAGACCAGAGACATCTTGGCACATGCCTAACCCGGGGTAGGGATCTCGCTCACTGGTGCTAGCCCGGATTGCATGGCGCCGTGGTCATACAATTCCAACTCTGAATCAGGTCAGCATTGCCGACGCGACAAGGCAAGAGGACAGACGTGGCAAATCCTTACATGGCTTACCTGGTTTTGTGCAGTAAAGTGTGCGCGTGTGGGATCAATAGATCACTTCACAGTCCCTCTGCGACAGGCAACAAGGAGGTGTTTAACGTATCCACTTGGTGATCTGTGTCCGTGAAGCAGAAGGCAGTGGGAGGAGCTACACCGCTCCGATTCTGTCATCTTCCTCTGAGCCGACCCCGGGTCCTTAGTGGCACCACTCCTTGTCATGGCCCGTGTCCCAGAGTCCCCCCGCCACCGCACTGCAAAACTCTGATTAAGCTGGAATCTAATCCCAGTAGGACGCCAGCCTGAAAAATACTCTTGATTTACTCTGCTTTCTGGTGTGGGGATTTTGAGCAGAATCTGTGGTCGATGTCAGCTTTTACCAGGCAAGTTGAACTGTGAAGGAATGATGACTTCATAATCAGAGTTTGAGGCTTAGAGGAACTGACTCTATCACAAAGCAGACATAACCTTAAAGGGAAACTGTTTCACACCCCACTACTACTACCACACAATAGCCAGACCGACGAGAATGATATAGCCTTGCCCTTACAGACATGCTGTCCTTTAGTATGAGGATTGCTTTTGGTTGACGTGTATTGTCTATCCCAAGCCTGTTGTTTTCTGACCAGTGTGTTGATATTTAGAACTTCGTTAGAGACGTCACACGGCCACTCACTCACATCTCTTTTTTTCTTTAAAAATGAATGGAATTAGGAATTCAAGTCCTTACAGAGAAGAGCAAAAGTCCCCTTCCTCAAACTGAAACTCCAAGTTGAAGTTTCAAGTTTTGTTTTATTTGTCACATATAAGGTATATGTACATTATAGTAAGATTATTGGCTCTGTATGACCCTCCTGGAATTGTGCTTCATACAGTAAAAGGTAAAATAATGAAGACGAAGGTCATACATATCTTTTAGTAATAAATAGATTAAATATGGTGTAATGTTTAAAACGTGTTTAAAGTATTTACAGTGAGTGACTCGAGTTGAAAATTAAGACAAAGTCAGCAGTTTCACAGTCTCACCAGCAGAGGGTAACGTGCATGTTACAGTCAACTTGCGTCCCTCTCTATGCAACAGTACATTAGATAATAACAACACTTTTCACCAAGAATGATTGGCAGCGGCTGCCTGGTGGCCTATTTCCATTCAGACCCAGTTTCAGTCTTCAACCATTCCATTCTGTGTCCTTTGAACACAGACTGAGATTGAATGTCTACACTGTACACAAAATAAGAATCCTTGGGGTGAAAAACATTTTCTATGGTGTGATGTATGTGCCTACATATTCTCAATTAACTACCATGCAAAAAACGTTTACACTCCCTCATTGTTACTGCTGCTAAAGATCATTTTGATTAAGTCAGTTTGTCATGAATAAAAAAAAATAATGAAATAGCTTTTCTGGTACATTTTTTCTTTTGCACTGGGTTCTGAGTGGTTGTCAGGTCCGAGAGTTAGGCTTAGGGTTCTGAGTGGTTGTCAGGTCCGAGAGTTAGGCTTAGGGTTCTGAGTGGTTGTCATAGGTCAGAGGGTTAGGGTTCTGAGTGGTTGTCATAGGTCAGAGGGTTAGGGTTCTGAGTGGTTGTCATACAGTAGGTCATAGGGTCATTTGGAAACATGCTCAGCACACTGCAACTCTCAGTTGATAAAGTTGCACAACTCTTAACTGTATTCATCAACTTGTTACTGTATCTTGCAAGTAATTTCACTGTTAAGCCCCACAGTTTACCTACATTGTTTACCTACACTGTTTACCTGAGAAGAGAAGAGAAGAGAAGAGAAGAGAAGAGAAGAGAAGAGAAGAGAAGAGAAGAGAAGAGAAGAGAAGAGACCAGGGGAGCAGCAGTGTTCAACAGATGTGCCTCAAACAAGGTTTGAGCCACAAAGTACAAAGTGAAGCCTCAAAGTACACAGCGCTGAGACGGACAGGAAGATGAACTGCACCCCCCAAACGTCCAAAGAGGACAAAGAGGAGAGAGGCAGGGGGCAGAGGTGATCTGGATGCTGACAGTGTGAGTGAACAGGAATAGACTTCTGCCAGAGCCAGAGGAGAGGTGGAGAAGCATGAAAACAGCAGGAGCGAGCGAGAGAGGTAGAGAGAGAGAGAGAAAGAAAGAGTGAAATGGGATGCCAGGGAAGAGGAGAGGGAGAGAGAGGAAGAGGCTGCTTAGATGGAAAACACAAACAGACCGACAGACAGATACATAGACAGACAAACGGATTGATGGATGGACGGAGGGACAGACACAGATACTCTGAGTCGCAAAGAGAAAGAGAGAGAGAGGGAGAGAGAGAGAGAGAGACTGAGAAAGAAAGACAGCAGGAAGGAAAGCAAGAAAGAGAGAGCGTCAACAAGCATACCTTGTTGCAGATGAGTCCTGTGGCGCTCGAGTCGGAGGCAGACATGCTTCTACTGCCAGCACTCTCTTCCCCCCCATCGCACAGAGAAGGAGGTACCTCCTCCCCTCAGCCTGTGGTTTCAGGCAGGAGGGTGGGGAGAGGGGGGGGGGGTGTTAGAAAGAGAGAGAGAGAGAAAGAGAGAAAGAGAGAAGAGAGAGAGAGAGAGAGAGAGAGAGAGAGAGAGAGAGAGAGAGAGAGAGAGAGAGAGAGAGAGAGAGAGAGAGAGAGCGAGAGAGAGAGAGAGAGAGAGAGAGGCGCGCTCGGCCTAAGTGCTCCACAGCTGACGTTGCCGCTCTGGCTCAACAGCCATTTCCTATACAAAATTGATGCCCTGACTGCAGCACTGGTGCGCTCGCCTCACGCCCTCCCCTGCTGGTCCGGTACGTGTACCCCTGGCTTCAAACAAGACCTCTCCTCTGGCTTTATGCAAGACGACCTCCTTTCCTCTGGCTTCATGCATTCAATCCCCCACCCCACACACACACACTTACTACCACCACAATATGCTTCCTCTCTTCTCTCCTCTCCTCTCCTCTCTGACCCCCCCACACACACACACACACACACACACACTAGAGACCTCAATTCTCCTGATTTGTCTAATGTATTCCTTCTCCTCTGCTACACTACCAGTTAGACAATCTCCCTGACATGTTAAAGCCCTGCCACCGCACACAGCCCACACTTTTTCCTGAGAAAATAAACAACAACAAAACACCCTTCTTATGCTAATTCTGTTTCTGGAAGATGCGAAGGAAGTGACTCAAAACCCAACCAACTCCATGGACCAGCTGGAACGTATAGCCGGCTGATCTGGTATTTACCCATATATACACTGTGGAGTATCATTATTCACTGGGCGCGGAGAGAACTTCTATAAATACGACAGAACAAAGAGCGGGCGCTTATGTAAGCCATTGCTAAGTGATAATAACAAAAACCAAGCAGTGCAGCGGCTGGAGCGGCAGGCTGTGATTGCCATTTCTCTGACAATTAGTGATGTGGGTTAAACACTCTGTCCAGGACTGTTTGGTGCCTGGATCCAGTTTGAGACACAGAGGGCTGAGAGAAAGAGGAGGACGGGGAGAGAGGCTGAGAAGGGCGGAGGATAGGGCGAGAGGGGAGAAAGAGAGGAAGACACACAGAGAGGGGGAGAGATGAATAGAGGATGGTAAAGAGAGGAGAGGGGGGAGAGGAGAGGAGAAAAGAGGAGAGGGGAGGAGAGGAGATAAAAAGAGAAGAAAGGGGAGGAGGAGGAAAGGAGAAGAACGGAGAGGAGAGGAAAATAGGCAGAGGAGAGGAGAGGAAAAGAGAAGAAAGGAGAGGAGAGGCAGAGGAGAGGAGAGGAAAAGAGAAGAAACGAGAGGAGAGGAGAGGCAGAGGAGAGGAAAAGAGAAGAAACGAGAGGAGAGGCAGAGAAGAGGAGAGGAAAAGAGAAGAAACGAGAGGAGAGGAGAGGAGAGGAGAGGAGAGGAGAGGAGAGGAGAGGAGCGGAGAGGAGAGGAGGATGCTGCAGCAGAGACCTGACAGGCAGGTGATACATGAGCCTATAGAAATGCAGAGAGTGAGTCAGCAGCAAGCAGCCATCTCCAGTCCATCATAGGTCTTAATAGGCCAGAGGAGAGATCCCTATAGTGGCAGACAGCCTCATTGTTCCAGGCCTGACTGAGGCTTTAAGAGCCAGAGTCAGAGCTGCATGCCTCTGCTACTCCCCAGGCCCCCCCCAGGCATCGAGGACCCTACCTCGGGAGTCCATTATGCAGGCAGCATGCGCTCTCTCATCCCCATTCAACTCTGGTTGCTTAAGAATTGAGTGCACTCCACCAGCGCTTTTAGCAAAGAATGTCTCTGGGCTGTATTTCTGCATGGCTTTTGAAACTTAAAAGGCAGGCAGACAGACAAACACATGCATACGTGTGCTCACACATTCAACTGTATCTGCACACGCGAATACAAGCGTATGCACAGTTCCTGTTGCTTGAATGTGTGCACACACACAGACACAGACAGACACACGCATGCACGCACACACACACACACACACACACACACACACACACAGACACACACACACACACACACACACACAAGCTAGAGCAGTCAGCTCCTTCAAAAGCCTGCTCTTCGGAACAGAGATGATGGGGCGACTATTTTCAACGTTAGTCTTGTGCTGGAACCGCCAGTGAGTCGCACCGCCTTTCAAAAACACTGAGAGAGGACGCAAAGACATGGACAGAAACCAAAGGACAGACGCAGAGAGGGACAAGATCTGATATAGGAAGAGAGATAAGAGCAGAGATACCTGTAGACGGTGAGCTAAAGAGAGACAGAAACTGAGAGGGAGAGAGAGAAAGAGAGAACCTCCTGACCTGCTACACTACAGCCTTTAATCGGTGAAAATGGGTGTTTATGACTTACTACTAGATGTTATTTATTACTTGTTAAGACTGAGCCATCTGTCACCCTGTGTCATTTCGATGGATCAACTATTGTTGTTGTTGTTGTCATCTTGTTTGCCTGCTTTGTAAAAAGATCTTTAAATAGAACTCAACTGAAATTTTTAATTGAAAGAAAGACAGAGAAAAAAGGCAGAGATAGAGAGACAGAGTGGGAGAGAATGAGAGAGAGAGAGAAAGAGAGAGCGAGGGATAAAGAGAGAGCGAAAGAGGGAGAGAGAGAGAATGTCAGTACATCTCAGCCCTAATCGAGATAGGAAACGGAATGTTTTTTCTTTCTTTCTCTTTTTGCTGCTAGTTCAGTTGGTCTAAATATAGCACTCCCCCATTTCTCCTCCCCTCCTCTCCCCTCCCCGCCTCGCCTCTCCTCTCCCCTGTTCTTCTGCTTGGTGATCAGGCTGCATACCAGACACAGGAGGACCAGTGACAGTCCTGAGGCTGGTTAGGGGTTGAGGGGTTGAGGGGGTGGGGGTACTAGAGATGGGGGTTCTGGGAGGATGGAAAGAGCTGTCTCAAACTCAAAGTTCACTGAGTTTTGCTAAATTCCCTCAAGAAAGAGCGAAGCCGAGGCGAGGCTCTTCTCGACTGTATCCACTGATGCCTGGTAGTCCAACCGAAAGCCAGCGCTCAGTGTCTATATGGAGGTTGAGCGTAGACGGTCGCTGACGCACGCTTCAGTTTTAATACTGTGTGTTTTAGTGACTAAAGTAAGCATGGTTTTACTGTTACTGGATCCAGAGTCATTTCAACCCCTGGCTGTCGTAGAGGAGGTTGGTATATAGCCTACTAGAACCACAGCACCCTCTTAAAGGGAACATTCAAATATGTTATTTCCATATGTGAATGTTTTAAATCCTTTTTGTTGCTATCTACAGATGTGTGCAGCAGTGCTGCTCAAGGTGTCCCATGATGCACTGATTTGGAAACTCACCCCCTTCATCTGATACCTGGCAGCAAAGATAAAAACAATGGTATTGTCTCTGACCTCTATAAATGTATAACTGAGGTCTCATATAAACTATTGCCACTTAACAGACTCTGAGCTATTGTCTTGTATCTCATCCTGTATCCATACGCTTGCAGTAGTTCTATCTATTACTCTATTTCACAATTGTCTTATATACTATGATTCTACTGTCACCATGTATGCATATGCTCACTACATGTATTTATTGCTCCATCTCCGCCCACTACAAACATGGGAACTCTCTAACCCCCTCCTATTGCTAGGTTTTAGTGAGTTTTTCCTTACCTTCGCGTGGGGTATGTCTGGGAGTGTTGCATTTATTTATTTTGCATTTATTTTAAAAATATTGGACCTTATGGTGTTCTTGTTTTGTTCTTGACTTATTGTGATGTTTCTTCTTGACTTGTTTAAAGAAGAAGTGTACGGCCCATGGGGACATTAACGTGTGTTGTCGGGCCTTACAAATACATTTGATTTGATTTGATTTGGAAGAGAGATAGATTGGATTGGCACACTATATGGTCAAATATATCCAGAAATCCAAACCATCAAATGATACACTATCAATGTATTCACAGGTCATTTTGTGACTTTTGTTCACAGGTTAATTTTGTGACTTTTGTCAAGACAAAGCCATGGATACTTGTATTCCTATGGTTTGGCCGTGTCCAGAGGTTAATAGATTTTGGGAAAATGTCACAAGTATTATGTCTAAAATTATTGAGAGAGACTCAACGTGTCTGCTGTTACTTACGTAAAGACACCTCCTCTTTGGAGCTAAACTACAAATGAGAGGCGAAGCAACCTTCTCTCTACAGCAACTTTACAATATGCCAAAACACAAAATATTATTTGCTGGTCCAAGCTACTAGAAAATGTGTGTTTTACTATAAATAATTTTCTCTCTCTTTCTTTTTTGTTGTTATGTTTTCATGTTTTGCTTGCTTGCGTATATATTTAGAATATTATACATATAGGGCGGCTAAGTGGCGCAGTGGGCAAGGCGCTCGCCACTAATGCAGGAGATGCTGGGTTCGAGCCCAGCTCTCGGCATTGCTACCAGCTTGGCTGGTCGTTCATACTAACGCAATTGGCAGTGTTAGGGGTGGGAAGCTGTTGGGTGGGGATCGGACGTTGTGGACAGCGACTCCTACAGGTCGGTTGGTGCGCCTGCGCAGCAGAATCAGGAAGCAACGGGGGCGGCGTGTCCCTCCCACGCAGACCCTCGCCGCTGAGAGATCGCGCTGTGCAGGTGAAAAGATGCGACGGCTGCCTCCTCGTGTACCGGAGGGGACACGTGATGCAAGGCTTCGTCCACATTGCAGCCGGCCTGTGGGAGGCATGGCCTAACAGCGTTCGGGACAGGGGAGGGTAGAATTGGACAATACGAAATTGGGATGGGAGAAAAATAGAAAATGGGAGAAAAAGTAGATAAAAAAATATATATATACTATATGTACATATTTTGGTTACTTCATATATATACTGTAGTGTACATATATCTTATGTATAGTCTTGGCTATTTCTGTGAATATCATCATGGATGAGGGAGGAAATTATCATAATTATCTAATTCCTTTGTGTCTGAATGGTGTTGGTTTATGTCTATAATGGTCATGGGATTCCTGGGTTTGGGTTGCATTGGAGGTTTTTTGGGGGATTTATGTTTTTGTGTATGTACAGTATGTGTATGTTTGTTTGTATGTATGTGTATGATTTTGGTCTATGTGCACTGTCTTGGTTCATCATGTCAGGGGGTAGAGCTGGGGCTAGAGTGGGTTGGTTGAAGGAAAACAAAAGAAATAGGGGGGGGGGGGGTTGGGGAAAAATAAATGGTTATATTCTAATTTGCCTTTGTGCCAACTTTGTGACTGTAATGACGTTCCCCCTTCCTTATATAAACAATAAAAAAAATTTGTTTACAGATTTACGTACAATCTCTAGTTTCAAACAATACCTATACTTGCACTGCAGCCTTCAAATTCTGCCTGCAAAATATTGCTAAACTTTGGATATTAAATATTGCAATATTGTTTCTCATGAAAATATTGTCAAACTTTATAACTGTGCAGGTAAGCAGGTGAGCTAGCACAAACTAGTATAGTACTGTACAGATTCATTGCCATTTATATTTCATATGGTACCAATATCTTCACAGTTACATTTGAGCCTGCTAGAAACCTGTGAAAAAGACCCATATTACATTTTCCATATTGGCTGAGACAGATTTTCTTAGACCATTTGACTGTTTGTAAATGGTATGATGATGTTTTAGCTCCGGAAATCTCCAGGGACAGTTTGGATGAAACTATATAATGTCCGACGACCTGTCAGTGTGTTCGGTGACCTTCGCCTAGTCAAGTGTCTTCATCCACATGACCCTGGAGTTATTCCCACAAAAATGAAAAAATAGCGATAATGATCATAATGATATGGTGTAACAGCGACTCAATTTGACTCTGATTATGTAGGCATCAATTCAATGAGTTGTCAAATCTTACATCGTACATATTTCCCTTTTTTTCCATTCATTTCAATACTTTTTCAAACTAATACATATGCAAATCTGACATAACTGATTCAGTAGGCAAAAACTGAATCTACGCAATTATCTCAGACCAAGTTATTAGCTCTTAGCATTATGTTTATAAAGGCATTATATCAACATTTAAAGATAGGATGGCACACGTACAAGTATTTATTTGCTCAGATAATGTAGCGTATAGAAAAAGTAGCACATAAAAGGTAATGGAAGACAATAATTAGCAAAAATGCAGGCTACACATGGTGACGCATCTCAAGCTAAAGCTTGAAATTGGGTCTAAAGGGGCACTTCGACAAAAAAAAATGATTTATTTTGCACATAATCTCACACACATCCAACACTTTTTCACACATTTGTTTAGTTTGACAGTTATTGAGAGTAAAGGAGTTTGAATACGGCCACTAGTGATGTGATCAGGGATCAGGGTCAGTGATAATGGATCCAAAACATTTTTCATTACTAATCCTAAAGAGTGGGAAAGCCACCTTGACTTCTATGATGGGATTTGTGTGTGTGGGCATTCCCCTGTTGCCAATCTTCCAGGCCATGCGGCTCAGGTGTGTCCTGCCACTCATCCCATATTGTATTGTACCTGGACCAGTGACCAACCTGTCACTGAGGCGTTCAACTGGATATGTACAGCCTGATAACCTACTGTCCGGGGGGGGGAGGGATATGCATTACAGGCATAGGTTCAACCAGAGCCAGAGAAGGTCCCCTGACAGTGCAACCAGAGCAGGCCAGAGTGGATCAATAGAACAGCCACCCAGATTGATACTCCATCTCATCCTGAGCAGCTCCGCCCTCCTCCTCCTCTAAAGTTACCTCGGGATGCTAACTCCCTGCCTGGAATGAGCCCTCAGCAGACCCAGAGGCCTAAAAATAAGCCCTTCCGAGTCACATTTTCACCGCATGTTACACACCAACAATAATACATCTCTTCCTGCAACAAGGACACCAAGTTCTCACAAAGCATACCCGCTCATACACCAGGGCCCTTTTTAAAAATAGGAGACGGACGGCGGTCTCCCGTTACGGCAAAGAAAAAAAAACGCTGCCGATGCAATGGGGACAGTGTAATGATATGAATCATGGAGGACGAACCGACACTGACACCGGCATATGACGGGAGAAAGCAGGGGGGAGAGGGACCCGGGGAGGGACGGGGCGGAGGGAGAGAAAGAGAGAGAAAGAGAGAGGAGAGAGGACGCAGCAAGCACGGCCAGGCATCTCCATCTTTCATCTGGCGCTGTCGACTTGGCCTTGCCGGCTGCGCTCTGCATACTTAGGCCTTCATCCCTCCAGGGATCCCTCAACCTGACTACACCAAACTGCTTCAAAGTGCAGGGAGGCTGGAGCTAACCCACATAAAGCTGTGTACCATAGTATTACTGCTGCTGCCGCTGCTGCATCCTTCATTAAATCAGTTCCGTTTCTTAGCTAGGATCATCTGACCTGATTTAGACTGAGTAGGTCTTAGTTAGGCCTAATTGGTGCGTCTTCTCAAACTACTGGGTTGAGCAAACTGCGGGAATGTCAGACTTATCAATATGTAATGGGTGCCCTACATATCTTGTGACAACCTACACATTTTCAGTCTTACATCTGAAACTGTGCAGTGCAGCCATCTTTTTTGCGTTTAGGTCTTTCATATTTTCGATCACTATACAGGCCTTGGCTTGATTTTGAAGAATAAGTAAATTACCTGGAATATTCTGTGGTTGACTTGGAATTAAGTCCCTTGCTGGTCATGGATGCTAAAGCCTGAAGGAACCCGCTTCTTTAAATGCAAGCCAGATTAATAAATCGGTGACGTGTAAAATGTGGAAGTGAGGTGTCCCAGAGATAAGACATATAGAGTTTACACAAATAAAGGGTAAGGGTAACAATTCCATTGCATATATTGACCTCTTCTGTTAGTAAAAAACAAGTCGGAAGAAAGATACAATGTATTCAGACAGGAACACTAAAGAGAGACTATAACTGGAGTCTTTAGCCCTCTGTACTGTGCTGGTTCATCAAATTTACAGTAATCAAAGCATTGCACACTGATGCACCAACTCTCACTCTCACACACACACACACACACACACACACACACACACACACACACACAAAGCACTCCACTCCTCATGGGACAGGCTTTTAGTGCTCTGTCTCATGCAGTATTTAATTGACCCCACACAGGAAGCCTAGCGGTCCCAAATGCACTCCTTCCCCCCACCGACAGAGAAAGCATGAACGCCTGCAAGTAAGTATACCCATGGCTCCCCATCACTGCTCCTCAGCCACACAATTGCTCTTAATGCGCACCCCCCCCCCCCTCCCCCCAACCCACCCACCCCAGACCCCACTATAGTACAACACCACCTCTCTGCAGAAATATCAGGGAAAAAATAGGATGAGGAGTTTGGACATAATACATGAAGTGTGATCAAAAGGATTACACACAGATTCTACAGTGGCACACATCAACTAAATTTCCACAAACTTCCATCTATATATATATTCTATAAAATAGCTAACATAGAAATATGGGCCAGAGTTTGATGTTTTATGAGACAGTGTGTGGGGGAAAAGTTGTAGAAATGTCTATTTTCACAAGCCACTAACCAACATATTTTATCACCATCATCAGGCACGAATAACAAAACGCTCATATACACTATAAATTAAGACAAATCTAAAATTACATTTGCAGCACAAAGACAAAATAGAATACAGGGATATATAGCCCAGAGGAAGAGATGGCAGCGTACTTACTCAGTTAGAGGAGGGAGAGTACGCTCCCTATCTCTCTCACTCTCTCTCTGCTAGCCAGTCATGGTGTGCTCTCTCTCTTTGGTAGCACTGAAGTGTACTGTAGCGTGCTTGTAAGCAGTCTATCCCTCGCTTTCACTCTAGCCCCCCTCCTCCTCCTCCTCTCTTTCTCTCTCCCACCTCTCTCTCTCTCTCTCTCCAGTACACAACCCTTTGCCACGTCAGTAGGTCTCTCTCTCTCTCTCTCTCTCTCTCTACCCTGCACCATCCTATCCTATCCGTCCCACCCTCTCTCCTCCCCTCTTCCCTTATCTCTGAACCATGGCTCTGGATCTAAACTGGATGCTAAGTTTTTTTTGTCCATGACTATATCACGATCAGCCATCTCTGGTGTCGTGGAGCTAACGCACAATAACAACAATAATAGTGACATCTCATCTTGCAGGTACAAGCAGGGTCACTAAAAAGGCTCTCTTCATTCCCATGACAACGTAACAGCGGTCCACACCTTTTACATCCAGTGTGATGGATCCAACTAGCGTATATTCATTCATGGGAGTGATAAAAGCTAATATATAAAATAAATTATGTAAGTAGTGGAGAAGAGAGAACCAGTCGGACAGCATCAAAAAGTCTCATTTGAGTCAATCCTTCCCCCATTTGTGTCCGCTTCATCGTCTCCTCAGGAATCATGTCAGTGCTCGATGATGCTCGCATGTTATCTCACGCCACGTATTTTATTCAGTACAACTACCTCATGGTGTACTACCTCATGGTGTAGTGGACTAACACACCACTGGGCACCCACTTCACCTCCTTCCACAGCCACCATACTGTAACACTATAGCATAATATAGTGTTATAGTAATACATCTATACTGTATGGAGAGTAATATGTACAGTAAGCTGTTGTGTTGTCCTTGTGAATGAATGAATGAATGATTTATATTTTCTACACACTCAATGTGCTGTATGTCTTCACTGTATTTGAGGTCCTGTTAATGTAGCATGTGTGTCATACAGTGGAACTTTGTTAGTTGCTGATGAAGGTCTTTCTACTGTACCATTATCACAAAGACAACTTCCTATACGTTCATTGTGTTTGTCGACACAATTTTGTGCTTCTGGTTCTGATTTCAGTCCTCCCCTTCTTTATTTAGATCTTAGATCTTAGATTTCTTAGCCATTTATGTTGATTAGTTGGAGTGACAGGAAAGCAAGGAGAGAGAAGGGGGAATGAAACAACGAAGGCCAGATTCGAATATAGGATGTTGTGATTTATACTGTACAGTACTGTATGCTCCTTAGTGTGGTGATGATCCACCAGGACGTCCTAGTCCATCTCTTCTGCTTTACCTACAAGACCAAAAACCTCACACTCAACAGACGGGCACTTGACAGTCCTGTCACATTCTACTTCCAGCCACTGTGGAGTAAAACATGTCAGACACCAGAAGTTTAGAGAGAGGAGGAGAGGAGACTGGGGAGGGGAATACGGTAGTCATGTTAGGTGTCTCTCTGTCCAACATTTGGACCCAAACCCACTGAGTGTGTGCTGTGGACGTCATGGCTGGCTACATCTTGACAGCTGCTCAGCTCCTGTGTGTTGTTTATGTGTGTGTGTGTGCGTGTGCGTGTGTGTGTGTGTGGAAAAAAAGTGTTGTGTTTTAAATGATCCTATTTTCTATAATTCTTTGTAGTTTTATTTATTTATGTATCTATTTTTGTACTTTGTATAATATTTATGATGATTATGTAAATGCTTGACGACACTGAGAATGAGGGCTGCCCCTCAGTGTAATTTTCTAGATTAAATAAAGATTGAATTAATGAATGAGTGTGTGTGTGTGTGTGTGTGTGTGTGTGTGTGTGTGTGTGTGTGTGTGTGTGCGTGTTTTGTGTGTCTTTATGAGAAAATCTATCTCTCAGGTGAACTTATCCCTCTGCACTCACATAATAACAAATAGACATTGCAGGCAAACACACTAATCAGAAGTGAGTTGTACAGTATTTATATGTTCATACGTCGAATTGTGCATAATTACATTGCGTTCTATCCAGAGTGAGATCAACAACACGCATTATGCTGAAGTCTGCGCCAAGATTATCCAATGCTGCGTCAGAAAACCACGACTATGGGTGTCGTGAAATTTTCCAGCAAAGTTGAGATTCATAATTCATGGGAAATGTTGCAGGAAACAGCCAGGCAACGAGAGGGTAAGAGAGATAGAGAGAGGGGGGGGGGGGTAAGAGAGAGATAAAGAGAGGGGGGTAAGAGAGATAGAGAGAGAGGGAGAGAGTGTTAGAGAGATAGATAGGGGGTGGAGTAAGAGATAGAGAGGGGGGAGGGAGAGAAAGAGGGTAAGAGAGATAGAGAGGGAGAGCGTGTTAGAAAGATAGAGATAGGGGGTGGAGTAAGAGAGATAGAGAGGGAGGGAGAGAGAGAGGGTAAGAGATAGAGAGGGTAAGAGAGATAGAGAGGGGGAGGGAGAGAGAGAGGGTAAGAGAGATAGAGAGAGTGGGGGGCATCAATTCAAATTCTGGATGAGCAGTAGTGAATAAAACATGAATGAATGAAGGCTTGAAAACTAAACTTCAAAATCACAATTCTTTGTGTTAAGAGAGACAGAGAGAGCGAGATAGACAGACCGAGACAGTGAGAGAGAATGGGAGGGCGGAGGGAGAGAGAGAGACAGAGAGGCAGAGAGGGAGGGAGAGAGAGAGAGAGAGAGAGACAGGCTTAGCTGTAGTCTGTGGTTGACTGGTATGAGTCTTATGAACTGCACCCAAACATTGAGTGCAGATGTCAGTCTGTCCCGTATGAAGCACCTCTGTGGCCAATGCTGCTACTGGTGCATTATGAATGAAGGGGCTATTTTAAGGCACCAGGGTGTGGGGGGGGGGGGGGTTGGGGGGGGGACGACGACACCTGGCTACTGCCAAACTCCTTTCAGGAGATTGTATGTGTGTCTGACATGTGCAATCAGACATGCAGAGACAGCATGGGTTCTAACTTCTAACACCAGCACAATGCATGTTTGAAGTGTCCACTAGACAGTAACAGGAAGAGGAGCTGACCATGCATCATTCTACACAATGAAGTTAGTTAGTAAAATATGATTATGTGATCATATAAATATTCCATAATTTCTAGTGGAGGGGGGCAGGAAAACGAGGTGTTAGCTGTATTATTATTATTATTATTATTATTATTATTATTATTATTATTATTATTATTATTATTATTATTATTATTGTTATTATTATTATTATTATTCTTTAATAATTCACTTAATAATTCACCAGAAGTTAAGATAGAGATAATGAATAAGAATGGCTATCCTGACCACAGGCTTCATTCGTTCCACTGTAATGGTAATGAAAATGACACATTTTATGCAGATGCAGATCCCTGGGGGAAATATCTGATCAGATGAGGATCTGACAACATAATTTGTTTGGAGGTCCATGTCACGTTATAGGAGTTATACAGTACATTACTGAGCCATTCATTAAAGCCTGAAAAATACAATTGAGTCATTATTGATGATATGAAAGCATAGCATATATAAATGATCCAAATGAAAGGTAACTATGCAAATACAATAGTAGCCTAAGCTGTGAGGTAGACCTAAATGTAATTTAGACCGTTTCTCATAGTGTAGGATCAATATTGTGTAGCCAGTGCCACATACATTAGGGCTACAATAGTAGTTTCGTGAAGTCAAAGAGCAGCACCACATACCGGCAGACAGACAGATTGACAAACTGGAATGGAGGAAACAAAATTGTATCTGTTAACTTGCAGGCATGATGAATTACTTTATTATGCGTCAAACTATTTGATAAGCCCTTGGCTTTAGCCTGCTGTAGCCTACACTGACTGTAGCAGCTCAGTAATTTATCTCAAATGTCTGCCCTGCAAGCTAACAGCCCACCGAGGTTTCTGGGTGCAGAAGTGAAAGATTGCCTCTGACGTTAGCCTGACTAAATTAATTATAGGGCTTTACCGCTACTCCCCTTTTTGTGTCTGTAGGCTAGAGCTGCTGATACATAACATAATGTATAGTTGGCTTGTTTGCCCTCAAGTAGCGGTCTCAACCTTGTATTCCGTCACAAATTACCCCAATCACCCCTGAAGGAAAACATTTGAACCAACCTCGTTAAGCAAAAAGACGCTTGAATTCGTCACGGACATCCGCAATTAACAGGAATGGTCATCCCAACCCCAACTTCGGTAAAGAAGCCACAGTTTGATGACAGCAACTAAAGGCAGCGCTCTTCTCGCCGAAACATTAATTCAGAACAGAGGAGAAATGGCTAAGGCATTATTTCTATGAAGATTCAGCTGCAGCTGCGCTTATCTCTTGTTTCTTGTCTCATGCCATGATCACTGATTGTACACAAAGCCATATGCAGATACACGTTTGGATAGATAACCCCTTTCTTAATAAATAATGCAAGACTTGCACTTTTCGCACAGTCTCTTATGGGGCTTCGTGTATAGGCTATTATAGCTTCTCTGCTTTTGAGTTCAAATAATGACACGGGGATCATCTATAATATAAGGCATCAGCCTCAACTAGTGCAGGGCATAATATGTTGCAGAATGTAGGCTCGGTTGTAGTTATTATTGTCTCCACCAGGCGGCGGCCTGGGGGCGATTATGCGTTTGGTTGAGTGTGTGGATGAATGAATGAATTAAAACTTTATTTAACAGATTGCAGAATGGGTACAATACAGTACGGCTCAATACATACAATTGTTAAGGGGATGCAGACCTGAGAAAGACGTTTGTCTTGTTTCCATCAGGGTCCCCCATTTTCATTTCATATAGACATTTATGACATACACAACATACATGACATTTATGGCATAGGGACATATAGGTATTTAGTACTGATACATTTGTGACATAAGCGGTATTCAAATATACAGTACTGTTACCCCTAGATCCTGACAGAGTATATATACATATGATGGGGAGGGGACTGTACATTAGGAGGGGGTGGGAGGGAAATATACATACGGCGGGGAGGGAATATATACATGCGGTGGGGAGGAGACTGTCTATTAGGAGGTGGTGGGGGTTTTGGGCATTTACGGTGGCCAGTTTCGAATTGCAGCCTCCCGTAGGTGCTCTTTAAGAGCGGTTTTGAATGTGGGCAGGGATTCACATTCCTTTACAGCTTTGGGTAGGGCGTTCCACATTGTTGTGGCATAATTGCGAAACGTGTTTAGTCCCTTGTTTGAGCTGGATACTATTGCTGGAGTCGGTGGAAAACTGTCTTCTTCGCAGATTAGACTGTTCAGACCAGAATTGGACATATGAACGAATGAATGAATGAATGAATGAAAACTTTATTAACAGATTGCAGAATGGGTACAGTACAGTACAGCTCAATACATACAATTGTTAAGGGGATGCAGACCAGAGAAAGACTTTCGTCTTGTTTACATCAGGGTCCCCCATTTTCAATTCATCGTAACATATATGACATACATGACATACAGATAGACAGTACTGCTACATCTATACATTTATGACATACCAGATTTGCAATTACAGTACTGTTTGTGATACAAAAAGAGTCCAGAAAGAAAAGAGTATATACATTAGGCGTAGAAACTGTACATTGGATTGGGTAGGTGGGGGTGGGGGGGACTGTACATTGGAGGTGGTTGGGTGGGTGGGGGGGGGGGGGGGGGGTAGGAGTGGGGGGGGGGGGTTTGGGTAGGAGGGGTGGGTGGGGGACACTGTACAACTGTACAAACAACACTGTACATTGGATTATTGACAAGACCATACTTGGTAATTTACTGTACATTGGAGGGGGTTGTGTTCGGACATTTACAGGGGCCAGTTTCGAGTTGCAGTCTCCCTTAGGTGTTTTTTGAGAGTGTTTTTGAAAGTGGGTAGTGATTCACATTCCTTTACAGCTTTGGGTAGGGCGTTCCACATTGATGTGGCATAATTGCGAAACGTGTTTAGTCCCTTGTTTGAGCCGAATCTGGGTTTAACATGATTTGTGGAGCTCCCTCTGGTGTTGTGATCGTGGTATTCACTGACCTTTGGGAAGTATTTTGTCATGTACATGGGTACCTTGGTCGTGTAGTGTATCTTGTAGACCAGGCCCATTGCAAGTTGCTGTACTCTGTCGTCTACTCTAAGCCATCCTAGGTTGTCAAAGTGGGCAGGGGTGAGGTGGGTTCTAGGAGTAAGGTCAAGCAGTAGTCTGACCAGTTTGTTTTGAGATGTTTGTAATTTTGTTTTTAGCGCCTTTGAGGTGCTTTGGTACCATGAGGTGCAAGCATAGTTGTAACTGAGGGGTACAATTCCCTGACTGTATTGATAAGTATGGTATCATTAAACCACTACCGCTTTATGTACTTTAATTACTGGCCATACAGTACACGATATATGAATATGATGAACACTTCCCACAATGAAATCGGTTCCACACAAAGGTATAATCAAGTATTTAATGGAGCAAAGGGTACATAATATACTTTACATTATTCTTTGAATGCACTTGTAAGGCAAAGGAATATGCGTAGGCAAATCAATAATGAATGTCCATTCTCTGGTTACGCAGGAGGTAATTATACGACCTGAATCTTAGGGAATTATATCTATGGTACACTAGTAATATAGCGGGAGATACTGGAAGGGGTTCCTCCTGGTTGTAAGCCAGCAGGGGTAGAAGATCTGTCGGTAGTAGAACGTCTGGTCAACGATGACTAAGGAGACTCCAGGTACAGGAGCCGGTGCAGTAGCCTCTTGATCCACAGACGAATACAGCTGTTCTCCGTAGACTGTAGCTCCACAGTGAAGAAAGCTAGTCGGCCTCAGGCTCTCTGAGGCGCCGACTCGTCTTGACTCCTCGCGGGGTAAATCCAACACGTGCAGGCGTCGGCGATTATCCGCTCCATAAATCACAGGACCAAAGCAAATATATTCCAGCCGCAAAGGGCTATGTAGTCGTCGGGTAGGTTAATCCAGTGTACATGTCCATACGGTTCTCGTCTAGGTCTCCTCGGGTGAAAGCGCCATGTGGTCAGCCCAGCCTGGATAAGAACTCTAGCTAATACGAGGAAGCGTTGGAGATGCTGGTCACTGTAGAACTTTAACCGCACGATACACTATACACAAATAGACTATTATTGACTTAATAGAAATATGTCGCACTCGACGGTATAGCGCAAAACTCTGACAATTCAGTTATTAATTCGCACGCGGTCTCAATGCTCTATTCTGGGGCCAAACAGGCCATACTTCACCGCACGTTGTATCGTGGGTGAGGCTTTAACTTCTTGGGTAACATACTAAGGACGAAGGGGCTTCTATATTCACCTGCGCCGTATTTATACGCACGGTGAACAAACTAGTTCCAATCTCATTTCTGTCGCGTATCCCTGACCAAGGCCGGGCATGTCCAGACACGTCTTGACGGTGACTTTGAACCTGACTCCGGAGGCCGGTCCCTGGCGCCGGTGGACCGCTGTCCAATAGGAGAATGAAATATTATGGTCTGGGCTAAAGGGATATTCCGTGTATATGTACAAGGAATATACAAGGGATATCAAACGATATACAAATACTATGCAATATATATCAATAAATAAATATATATATTCGGTTTAATCTGATCCTTTGTAACAGCCGCCCCCTAATTAGTCCCACCTAATTAGCTAAGCAGAGACAGATTAACCGCACTGTCCACTACTCAATGTCTGTTGTGAGGGTTCGGTCAGTTCACAAAGTCATGGGGTCATGGTCGTCATCGATAGTATCGGGGAGCCTTGGCAGTTCTATTAGCCTCGCCACGGGTCGGGTGTAGATCCGCCCTTGGACGAGCACTTCGGCTGCTCGGACCTTTCCGTCGGCACCGGTGATCACTTTGCTTACGCGGCCAGCTCGGGGTAGTGACTGGTCGATAATCATGACGACTGTTCCTTCTGTCAAATTGTCTCTCTCTTTCACCCATTTCTGGCGGGTCTGTAGAGACGGTAGGTAGTGGAGTAGGAAGCTGTTCCAAAACTTGTCAGCCAATACTTGACTGTACCTCCACATTCTTCGGCCGTTCGCTTCTTCAGGCCTGTACATTGTCTGTGGTAGCGCGGGGTCCAGCCGCCCCATCAAGAGTGTGTTGGGGGTGACTGGGTCGACATCTGCTACATCACTTGAGACGTAACCGAGGGGCTTTGAGTTCAATACTCCCTCGATCTCCGTGAGGACTGTCATTAGGACTTCTTCCGCCACGGTCTGGGCCCCAAGCACGGCGTACAGGGCTGTCTTTATTGAACGTACTTCTCGTTCCCAAGTTCCACCGAAGTGAGGTGCGTTCGGGGGATTAAACTGGAAGTCAATCTGGGATGGAGCGAGGTGGGTCTTAAGTTTTGGGCCCATAGCTTGGAAGCTCTCTCTCAGCTCTCTTTCTCCGCCTCTGAAGTTTGTCCCGTGATCAGACAACAATATAGACGGTTTGCCTTTCCGCGATGTGAATCTTCGGAAGGCCATAAGGAATGAGTCTGTGCTCATGGTTGGAAGGAGTTCTATATGCATCGCTCGGGTGGTCATGCATTTGAATACAATACCCCACCGCTTCTCGGTTCCTCTTCCTTTCTTTATATACAGCGGGCCGAAACAGTCCATACCGGTGGAGTGAAAAGGCTTGTCGCCGAGTCGGAGGCGACAGGGAGGTAGGTCAGCCATCCGGGGTATACTGGGCTGCGCTCGCCACTTACGACAGTCTAGACAGGTTCGCTGGAAGCGCCGCACTGCTTCTCTCCCTTGCAGTATCCAATAACGACGTCTGATCTCCGCGAAGACTCTCTCTGCCCCGGCGTGATGCACATCCTCGTCGTATTTCTTTATGATCAGCTCTGTGACCTTGTGTCGGCTGTTTAAGACTATCGGGTACTTGACGTCATCCGGTAAGTCTGGAGCTCTCCGCAGACGACCACCCACTCTGATGAGACCATGGGCGTCGCTCTCGGGGGCTAGGTGGAGCAGTCTGCTGTCTGATGGGACGGGCTTTGCTCCCTGTAGACAGTCTAGCTCATCGGGGAATGAGTCTCTCTGGGCTCGTTGTAGTAGAAGAAGTTCTGCTTCTTCGTAGTCAGCTGCAGTAATGTCAGTAGTGAGCTGAACCTCTGGGTGGTGCCACAGGAATGTCTTTAGCTGCGCACTCTCTAGGGTGAGGCAATCGTCTATGTCGGGGTCTGTGGAGACGAGTGTGTTCAATCCACAGAACATAGATTTCTTGTTTTCTGCCTCCTCTTTACTCGCTTCCCGTGGGGTGGGTGTAGGCCACTCTTCTTCCGGGAGCTTGAGGAACTCTGGTCCGTCACTGTATAGGTTGTGACGGGTGAGGTCATCCAGGGACATTCCCCGGGTGATGACGTCAGCTGGGTTGTGTTTTGTGTCCACATACCTCCAGCTTGCCACTTCTGCTAAATCTTGAATCTCTGTGACTCTGACTCCCACGAAGACCTTGTATCCGCACGAATCAGACCGGATCCATGTGAGTACTGTCGTGGAGTCTGACCACAAGATTGTTCTTTGCACCGGAATGGTGAGTTCACGTTGGATTAACGTGGCGAGTTGCGCTCCTGCTAGGGCTGCGCAGAGCTCTAGACGCGGGATAGATTGTTGCTTTCGTGGGGCTATTCTTGAGCGGGCCAGGATGAAAGCAGTATGTATTTCTCCTCCCTCCTCTCGGGCACGCAAGTAGGCCACCGAACCGTAGGCTACTTCGGAGGCGTCGCTGAAGACGTGCAGGTCCATCTGGCACGTCTCTGGCCTCACTGTGGGTGGGAAGTAGCTGCGGCGTATGTTAACACCTGGGAGTGAGCTGAGTTCCGTCTCCCACTCTCTCCATGTGGATGCAAGGTGTTCGGGTATGGGGTCGTCCCAGCCCTGGTCCTTGTCCCATAACGCTCTTACAATCATCTTTGCCCTGGTGGTGTAAGGTAGAATACATCCCAACGGGTCATATTGTCTGGCGAGTGTTCTGTATACACTCCGTCTGGTGGTCGGTAGTGCAGTCGACCTTCCCTGCTCCTTGGTCAGGGGTGTGTGTTTATAATGGAGCGAGTCTGTTTTGAAGCGCCAGACTAGTCCTAATGTCATTTCTTGGGCTTCTCCTGGGATGGTCGCCATCCAGGTCTCGCTGCTTGCTGCCTTGTCCTCGGGGGAGAGGCTGCGCAATACTTGCGGGTCGCTGCTGGCCCACTGCCTGAGATCAAAGCCGCCTTTGATCAGGGAGGCGCGGAGCTTGAGTAGAAGGGCCTCGGCTTCTTCTGGCGTCGAGACGCTTTGCAGACAGTTGTCCACGTAGAAACTATTTCGTACACTTTGTCGGACCTCTTCATCAGCTGCTGGGTCCTCTGCGACGTGTTTTTGCAGTGCAAACGTAGCACAGCATGGGCTGCATGTGGTTCCGAAAGGGAGGACTTCCCATTGATAGATGGCTGGTTGCTCATCCCCGATCCTCTCTCTCCATAGGAACCGCAGCAGGGGCTTGTCCTCCTCCACTAGTCTCACCTGCAGGAACATCCCTTTGATGTCGCCGCTGATGGCCACCTTGTCCTGGCTGAAACGTAGTAACACGCCTAGTAGGGAGGGGCCGAGTGTTGGGCCGGGCAAGAGCTCTTTATTCAGATTTTGTGATCCGATCTGGTAGCTGCAGTTGAAGACAATACGATCCTTGCCGTTGTGGTGGACTTTGTGGTGCGGCACGTACCATGATTCGGTCGTCTGATCGGCCTCTTTAATGTCAATTTTCTTTATGTGTCCCGCTGTGATTAGCTTGTTAATCTCAGCGCGGTACACAGTCTCTTGAGCGCGGTCTCTGGCTAGGCGCCGCTCTGTGTTCAATAGATACCGCTCCGTCGCTTCTTTTGGGGCGTGGAAGGTAGGCATACCCTCTCGCCTCAGGAGTGGAGTTGCGTATCTCATCACTCCGTTGACTTTGACTCTCTTTGTCCCTTGCTCGAGGAGTGCTATGGCGTAAATGTCTTCCTTGGAACGAATGTCTTTCTTTTCGTTCTTAAAGGGCATTGTCTCTAGTGTCCATAGCCTCTCGACATGCTGTAGGAGGGTGGTGTCTTCTTCTGTCACTCTGGAGTGGAGGCAGCTAGTGGCTGCTGTTCGGTTAAGAGACTTAGCGAGGGGGCCTTGTAATGTCCATCCTAGGCGGGTCTCGACTGCTGCAGGACAGCCTCTGGGCCCTGTGTGGACCCGGTCAATCGGGACGATGAGGTCTGCCTGGTCGGAGCCTATCAGCAGGGTCGGGGTGGCACCGTCTATGAGTGGTATAGGTAGTTGACGCAGGTGCACATATTTATCCATCAGCTTGGCGATGGGGTAGGTGTACTGCGACAGGCCTATTTCTTGGCTGGTGAAAGCGTTAGTAATCCTATACCGTCTCTCTGGCTGCCCGCTTGCTGCGATAGTGAAGGAGACATTCTCGCCCTTTATCGCCTTTATCGCTCCCCCGCAGCCCCAGCTGGGCCGCAGCGGACGCGAGGAGAAGGGTCTTCTCTGACCCGTCGTCAAGGACGGCGTAAGTGTCCATGACCTTGTCTTGGTAACTCAGTGTTACGCGGACCACCTTTAAGAGCACTCGGGCGCCCCCGCTGCTGGCGGGGTCAATGTACATAACACTTGCCTTTGTGCTGCTTGAGGGTGCAGGCTTTCTTCTGTTACTGTCGTGTAGGACATCTAGGTGGGCTCCGTCACACCGACTACACCTCTTCTTTAAGCGGCAATCGGCTGCCATGTGACTGCGCGCACATCGGTAACAGCGTCGGTTGGACTTTATCCATTGACTCACCTCGTCGGCGGTCATCTTCTTGAACGTGTCACATTGTGACAACCAGTGTTCCTTTTCGCAGTACGGGCACACCATCTTCCACTTCTCTTTCATTGAGGGGGTACTGTGGTTCTTGCTGCTCGGTACTGATTCTGATTGGTGCATGACGGTCACCAATCTTCGGCCATCGTTTGCTCTCCTAGGTCCCTCTCTGGAGCTTGGGGTGCTCCGCATGAATGAACGTATCCAACCGTAGGCTGTTGACTTCTCTCGCCAGGAAGTCGGCTAGGTCTAGGAGGGATGGCTCGGGACCGTTAGGATCACGGTGGTCTCTTTGCCGCCTGAAGCGCTCTTGTCGGGCGGGCGGAAGCTTCTCTAAAATCCTCTCGACATTAGAGTTTGCGTACAGTTCGTGCATACCCTTTTCTCTTTGCGCCCCCAGCATCCCTACCAGGGATTGTACCCTGATAGACAGGTCATCTAGTGAGCGATTGTCTGTGGCTGGGGGTAGGCGGTCAATATGCCTTATCTCTTGTATTACGTAGTCCCATATGCGTCCATATCTTTGGTCGAGTGCTGCTAGAGCCGCTGTGTATGGGGTAGTAGAGGTGGCATAGGCCAGCGCTATATTGTGCGCTCGGGGCACCTTGAGGTGCTTCAGTAGGATAGCATACTTGTACGGTTCATCAGCTACATCGGACATCATTGTCTCTAAGCACATTCGTAGCTCCGTGTACTGTGCTCTGTTCTCGTGGGTGAAGTCCGGAAACGTCGGTGTGCCAATGTATGATGCCATGGATGGCTGGCACATCGGTGAGCGTTGGAAGAGAGGCCTCCTAGGCGAGTCTCCTCTTACGCCTCTTGGTGGGCTGGTACCTGCTGGGTACCATGGCCCGCGTATCCAGGTGCTATTCCTCGGGGCTGGTCGTGCGTCAAGCTCACCCGTGAATTGAGTCGGGGGTCTGTAGCGCAGAGCCGCGGGGGTAGAGCCTGGGCTGTACTGGACCTCCTGGTCCTGTGGAGTTCTGTGCTGCTGTCGGGCTTGACTCTCCTCCTCTCCCTCTTCTTCGTCCTCTGGCAGGTCCTCTAGATCCTGTAGTCATCTATTTAGCCTCTCCGCGGTGTAGACCGTTTCTTCCTTGTAGCTGGTCCTCGCGTGGACCGGTCGGGGAAGGAGTTCGGAGGGGGGTATAGGCTCTCTCTGGTGGTCGGGCTCAGGGTCGCTTGATCGGGTAGGGGAGGGTGCCCTTGACCCTTGTCTTGACGAGGCCCTGGAACCCCGTGCGGAGGGAGGGGGTGTCGCCCTGGCGATCAGCTGCTCCATTATCTGCGCTTGTAATCGGTCGCGCTCGGCTTCGCGCTTGGTGAGAGCGATGTCGCGCTCTGCTTCTCTTTGGGCACCGGCAGCGGCGCGCTGGGCTTCGGCGGCGGCGCGCTCTGCTTCGGCCCGGTCTCTTACCATATTCTCTTCCGCCTGAAGGCGTCTAATCTCTAGACGTATACGATCTTCGTCGCTCCGTTGCTGCGCTTGAAGGCGTTCTCTTTCCATGGAAGAATGTTCGCGCTCACTAAGCGTCTGTTCTTGGAGTCGATCGCGCTCTGTTGAGGCTGCTAGGCTGGCGAGGAATGCCTGTGCCAGCATCTTGTCCGCCTCGCTGGGGGAAGACGCTGGTTGAGGTGATCCGCTCCTGGCAGTACTCGTTGGAGATCTGTTCTCCTGTGGCGAGTCCTGGAGATCCATCTCCGGGGTGCTCTCCTCTTCTTGTAGCGGGTAGAGTTCCATCCCTGGAGAGCTGTCTTTATCCTGGAGCTCTCCGGGGACTACTTCTTCGGTCTTGGCGGGGGGTAAAGTCGTGTCAGGTCCCTCCTGGTCCCTACCGTGAGCTTGGTCAGTTACGTTAGAACCCACTAGGGCCTCTATTGGCGGGGTAGCCTGGGCGATAGGGTCGGACATAATTTTACTCTCTACTTTTTCCGCGTTTACCGTATGTAGAAGGCTAGGTAGCAGGGGAGGAAATTAGGCCACTTTACTGGCCAAATGCTAGTATTTTTTACGTTTGGCTGGTAAAAAAAATCAGATACCCGCCAGTTGGCTGGTAAGCCAAAAAGTTAGTTTCCTCCCCTGCTGGCGAGTATACAAAAAAATAAAACATTCTGCAATCACTGCACTGGAAAACGGTGCGCGTCTTCTGAGTGTTCGCTTTAGTTGACAGTGCCACGAGAGCACTGCACAAGACCACCCGCGGACATATAATGTTTAATAAACGTTTGCGCAGTACTGGCCAACCCGCGGACATATAATAATAAAAGTCCCGTGGTACTAGGCTAGCCATCAGGAGCACTCGCAAACAGATAACGTTAAACACAGCAGAAGATGGAAAACAGACAGACTGACCAACGGGGAACTGCATCCAACCCTAGTACAACCCTCGAGTATAAGTTACTAAGGACACATTTAAATCTCAGAGGTGTAATGTTAGTCTACTGGAACTGTATACAGTGGTTAGCTTCTAGTTAGCGTTTTAGCTATAGCTGCTTGCTAGCTAACGTTAGCCCCGTGTGCTCAAAGCAGCCAGCTAGGTGTATCTGTTATGACTATAATGTTTCCAAAAAAGCACCAGACTACGACGTAAGGTTAGACATTTTATTTCATGCTCAAAAGCCCCTGGCTTGCACATCGCAGTCACGAAAGGGGCTAGCTCAACCAGTGCACTGTGCACAACAGCACACCAACCCAACTGACGTTACCACAACACTTGACGGTACTTCACAGCACTGTCGTAAGACCACCGTGCTGTCTTAAAGGCACAGTGTGCCTACCCAGATGCATACACAACATTGACGCGGCTTGACATACAAAGAAGTAATTATCACAATTAGCGTTTTTTTTGTCTGGTAAAAAATCTGTTTGGCTGGTAAAAAAAATCAGATACTCGCCAGTTGGCTGGTAAGCCAAAAAGTTAGTTTCCTCCCCTGCTAGGTAGTATATTGGCAACGTAATCCTCTAAGTACTGAGGTGTCTGCCGTCTACGCTGCGGGCGATCTACTTTAGGAGAACCGTTTTGTGGAGTGTTCATCATAGGCCATGTCAATATTAATACCACTATATTAATATTACACTAGTTACCCTCCGGCTCGAAGGACCAATTGTAACTGAGGGGTACAATTCCCTGACTGTATTGATAAGTATGGTATCATTAAACCACTACCGCTTTATGTACTTTAATTACTGGCCATACAGTACACGATATATGAATATGATGAACACTTCCCACAATGAAATCGGTTCCACACAAAGGTATAATCAAGTATTTAATGGAGCAAAGGGTACATAATATACTTTACATTATTCTTTGAATGCACTTGTAAGGCAAAGGAATATGCGTAGGCAAATCAATAATGAATGTCCATTCTCTGGTTACGCAGGAGGTAATTATACGACCTGAATCTTAGGGAATTATATCTATGGTACACTAGTAATATAGCGGGAGATACTGGAAGGGGTTCCCCCTGGTTGTAAGCCAGCAGGGGTAGAAGATCTGTCGGTAGTAGAACGTCTGGTCAACGATGACTAAGGAGACTCCAGGTACAGGAGCCGGTGCAGTAGCCTCTTGATCCACAGACGAATACAGCTGTTCTCCGTAGACTGTAGCTCCACAGTGAAGAAAGCTAGTCGGCCTCAGGCTCTCTGAGGCGCCGACTCGACTTGACTCCTCGCGGGGTAAATCCAACACGTGCAGGCGTCGGCGATTATCCGCTCCATAAATCACAGGACCAAAGCAAATATATTCCAGCCGCAAAGGGCTATGTAGTCGTCGGGTAGGTTAATCCAGTGTACATGTCCATACGGTTCTCGTCTAGGTCTCCTCGGGGTGAAAGCGCCATGTGGTCAGCCCAGCCTGGATAAGAACTCTAGCTAATACGAGGAAGCGTTGGAGATGCTGGTCACTGTAGAACTTTAACCGCACGATACACTATACACAAATAGACTATTATTGACTTAATAGAAATATGTCGCACTCGACGGTATAGCGCCAAACTCTGACAATTCAGTTATTAATTCGCACGCGGTCTCAATGCTCTATTCTGGGGCCAAACAGGCCATACTTCACCGCACGTTGTATCGTGGGTGAGGCTTTAACTTCTTGGGTAACATACTAAGGACGAAGGGGCTTCTATATTCACCTGCGCCGTATTTATACGCACGGTGAACAAACTAGTTCCAATCTCATTTCTGTCGCGTATCCCTGGGCAAGGCCGGGCATGTCCAGACACGTCTTGACGGTGACTTTGAACCTGACTCCGGAGGCCGGTCCCTGGCGCCGGTGGACCGCTGTCCAATAGGAGAATGAAATATTATGGTCTGGGCTAAAGGGATATTCCGTGTATATGTACAAGGAATATACAAGGGATATCAAACGATATACAAATACTATGCAATATATATCAATAAATAAATATATATATTCGGTTTAATCTGATCCTTTGTAACAATAGTCGTAGTACCCTTGAATGAGTGCTCCTGCTAGAGTCTTCAGGGTATTCTTGTTTACCAGTGAGGAGATCCGGTACAAGAATCGTGTTCGTTGGTTGACTTTTTTTATTACATTGGATGCCATTTTGTCACAGGAAAGATTTGCCTCTATATACACACCAGATTAGAAAACCATCAAAACTGGATAAACATTAGCTCTTACTTTGCAGTAGGCAAGTTACATTTGATCCCACATTGTTGCATTAGTAGGAATCCGTTGCGGAAGTAGTCTGTGGTACACGCGGCCCCGCGGCCCGCACCCTCCCCGGTGTTCTGATGGTTGTAGGGGACCTCAGCGGATGCATTTGTCGGGCTCTCCGCGTCCTGCACCGGCCTATGTCCCATAGCAGAGCAGAACGGGAGCAAGTAACGAAATCCCATAACCCTAGTTACATGAGTTCTTGCAAGCGTTCTGCTCTCAACTCACTGAGGACCCCTGACTGTCTTCCTAATAATAATAATAATAATAATAATAATAATAATTGTGCGGGAGCTTAGAGGACTGTATATAATTATCACCTTAGTGGGTGTGGTAGGATGCCTTAACTCTTAAACTAATTGTACCAAATACACAACTGAGTGAATAACTTAAAATGGAGTCACCTAAACTAGAAGGAGCGAGGAAACTGTTTGAATCATAATGCCTTTATATAAGCAAAAAAGGGGAAAAAAGATACATACAAAATATTGTTATCACGTTACACAATGCCTAATTAAATACTATTACTAAATTTAGATGGGCGCCCAAATAGTTCTATTAAAGTGTTCTGGCCAAACGTTGCCGCGGTTACCACTGTCAGAGGAACAATTCCCTCTGCAGGATGAGAGAGATGGAGAGAGTTAATAATCCTGGGGGTGAGAAAAGGACCCGGATGAGTTGTGTGATGAGGAGTAGTAGACCGCTGCGTGGTGATGAGGGCGGGAAGACGCTGCCCGGTCCAATAGGCGCCACCAGTCTGCTCCTGCAGACCAGATGCTCCGCTGTGGTGGATCCGAGTGTCTCGCTCCGCTCCGTGGTGCTGCACGGCGCACGCCGACAGCTGCTGCAGACACGCTGGTCCCCTCTGTACCACAGGCTACTGCTATGGCTACTTCTTAGGACTAGTTGTGTCCTTTTACAGCGACACAGACCCTATCTAAATGTTCTCTGGTCTGTGTTATATATCGACTGATATGTCCAGTATAGAGCAGCTATCGAAGCATGAGCCGAAGCTACTTTAGGTATTAGCGCCGAGCTAGCTAGCTTCGGCTAACTGGTAACGATAGATGGGGAATACTATAGTTCGCTGTAATATGCTAATCCCAGACGTTTACTAAACATCGAATTAGCTGGGTACTAAAAACTCACTCTCTCTTGGTGGTATAATGTCCGCTTGGTAAGCCACTTTACATACTTGGTCACCGTCAAACTATAACGTTAACAAGAGCAACGCTGGGTGTACGTTTGCTCTCTAACGTGTCCGGTCAAGTTCAACGTCAACAAGCTCATAGAGGAAGTGACGCAGATACGAGGGAACACTGCCACCTCTGGCCCACTAGATGGCAGCACCGTCATATAACCTGAGATGCCATCAATAGGCAGACAGTGTAACATTATGTGGTAAATAATAACTTAACTCCCACATATTAACTTAAAGGGGGATTATTTTAGGTCTAATTTTACCTAATTGCAGACCCTTCAGCACAATAATAATAATAATAATAATAATAATAATAATAATAATAATAATAATAATAATAAACTTTATTTGTATAGCACCTTTCATACAAAAACTGCAGCTCAAAGTGCTTCACAACAGAAAAAAGACAGGCATAAAATGAGCACATAAAGTGCAGACATTGGGATCTAACATATCCCAACAGGCCACCTTGTTTATGGTTTGATTCAGTTTTAAATAGACAATAATAAAAAGAGTAAGATAAAATAGAGTAAAATAGTGCAATAGTGCAGTGCAATAAAATTGTAGAATAGAATAGATAAAAAATATATATAAAATAATACAGTGCAATAATAGAATAGTAGAATAGATAGTAAAATTATGCAATAGAATGGACAGAGTGCTACAGTACAATCAACAGCGGGTGTATTAGAAGGGTACGTTTTTAGCTTATTTTTGAAAATATTAAGAGATCTAGCTTCCCTAATGTCCATAGGTAGTGTGTTCCATAACTTTGGTGCATAGTTTGCAAAAGCTGCATCCCCGATTTTCCTTAGACTGTGGCTTGGAACCTTCAATAGACCTGTTAAAGTTAGAGGTTCTATGTAGGATTGCTTGTAACTGCATATATAACTGTTTCCACTAGAGGGCGCTCTAGGCGGAGCCACTCATGATACCACCAGCCAGGTGGCGAGTATTTAAAGAGATGTCTCCTCCCCCTCTGTCTCTTCACTCCAATAGGGTCCAGCTGCAGACTCGGAGCCTCGGTCCAGATTGGAACTTCCGCCCTGCCACAGGATTATTACTCCTGTGACAGGGCAATGCGCTGATTGGCGGAAAGTACGGAAGTATCTCGAAGTACGTCTGACGTATCTCGAATTACGTCTGACGTTGCTCTACGTTAGCGAACGTTAAACGTTGTATTCATAAAATAATATAAATTCAGCAGCATGGGGAGGGCCGGGGGGAGGGGAGGTACAGGTAGTAGAAGACATAGAGGTACAGGTCACATAATTATAGTACAGTGGGCATAGCTGTCAACCCTCCCGTTTTTCCCGGGATTCTCCTGTATTTCAACCTTCTTCACGCCCTGTTCACGGTTCACGGAATTGGCACGTTTTTGAAAAAAAAAAAAAAAAAATGATTTTTTATTTTTTTTTATATAATTTTTTTTAAAACTCATAAATATGTGATCAAGTCCAGCGTTTGTGCCGACATGTCTCCATTTTCATTTTCCAGATTTTTCCAGGTTATGAAAGTACAGAATGTAAGCTTTCAAATGATGTGTCATAAGAAGTAAAAATAGAATAAAGAGGCAGTGTAAACAATATACAATATTATTAACTCTAATAATAACACGCCTCGCGGGCTCATTATAATACGAGAGCCGTGGGTCTGCATTGTATAGAGTGGATCCCCCGGCCGTATTCAAGCGCTGGATCGCTTTGCGATGGATCAAACTGTATTAATATAGTATTAATAATAGTAGTTGGCTAGTTGCGCGCTTCTGGCCACCTCCCGCAGTGCGCGCATACACACATACTGTCTGTAGCCTATACAGTACGTGCAAAATTAGTTGTCAAGAGCCAATCGCACAGGTTGCCTCATCTCATCTGGCTCTGCAAATAGATCTAGAGTCTGAATATCATATATAGCCTGCTGATGATCTCTCTCGAGTCAAATCCATTCTGAGAACGGAATGCAGTGCCCGCGACGAGGGTCTTGATTGATTGATTGATTGATTGATTGATTGATTGATTGATTGATTGATTGAAAATTGTATTAACAGATCATGCTGGACCTACAAAAGGCCTTTGACACTGTCAATCACTCCATTCTTGATTGAACATTTTATTAACAGATTGCAGAATGGGTACAGTACAGTACAGCTCAATACACACAATTGTTAAGGGGATGCAGACCAGAGAAAGACTTTTGTCTTGTTTACATCAGGGTCCCCCATTTTCAATTCATCATAACATATGACATACACGACATACAGATAGACAGTACTGCTACATCTATACATTTATGACATACCAGATTTGCAAATACAGTATTGTTTGTGATACAAAAAGAGTCCAGAAAAGAGAGTATATACATTTGACGTAGAAACTGTACATTGGAGGAGGTTGGGTAGGTGGGGGGGGGGGGGGGGGGGGGGGGGGGACTGTACATTGGAGGTGGTTGGGGGGGGGGGGGGGGTCGGGTAGGAGGGGTGGGTGGGTGGGGGACACTGTACAACTGTACAAGCAAAACTGTACATTGGAATATTGACAACCATACTTGGTCATTTACTGTACTGTACATTTACTGGCTGTTTTTAAATAAAGTGCGGCCGCAGGATTAATAACGTTACCTCGGAACCGATATCAAACTGTACATTGGAATATTGACAAAACCATACTTGGTCATTTACTGTACATTGGAGGGGGTTGGGTTACAACACAGGAGCAGAGTATAAACAACAGTACAGTACTGTTTCTCATTCCTGTACTGTTGTTTATACTCTGCTCCTGTGTTGTAACCCAACCCCCTCCAATGTACAGTAAATGACCAAGTATGGTTTTGTCAATATTCCAATGTACAGTTTGATATCGGTTCCGAGGTAACGTTATTAATCCTGCGGCCGCACTTTATTTAAAAACAGCCAATCAAATCCCCATCAATGGAAAATGAACCCGCCCATACCCATGCTGATTGGTCCTTGTGCAAGACTAGAAAGCGGGGTCTTTGATTAAACACCTGCTATCAGAAGAATAGACAGTCAGAAAAAAAGTTTAAACTTTTTAGTACTTAAGTACATTTAAAAGTAGAAACTTTTTTACTTTTACTCAAGTGTGTTTTTAGCCGGATACTCTGAGTACGATTTTGAGACGGTACCCATACTTTCACTTAAGTATAATTTCTGGGTACTTTTTACACCCCATGGTTTTAAGTTTTCAGATGAACAATGTTGTCAAACCTAATTATCTAAAGATGTTTGTGGAGTGTTGTGTACATTTAGTTATGTTGAACACTTTCAGGTAATGCATCACATTCACATTCAAAATGATTTGGAATTGCTTTACACCTGCAAATACATGGACTGTGTATTGTTCTTTGTCCCAACTTGGGTCCGACTGATGAGTTACAATGTCTACCTGGGTTCCATCCTAGAGGCAAATCTTTCCTGTGACAAAATGGCATCCAATGTAATAAAAAAAAGTCAACCAACGAACTCGATTCTTGTACCGGATCTCCTCACTGGTAAACAAGAATACTCTGAAGACTCTGGCAGGAGCACTCATTCAAGGGTACTACGACTATGCTTGCACCTCATGGTACCAAAGCACCTCAAAGGCGCTAAAAACAAAATTACAAACATCACAAAACAAACTGGTCAGACTACTGCTTGACCTTACTCCTAGAACCCACCTCACCCCTGCCCACTTTGACAACCTAGGATGGCTTAGAGTAGACGACAGAGTACAGCAACTTGCAATGGGCCTGGTCTACAAGATACACTACACGACCAAGGTAACCATGTACACAGGGGCGTAGCTGGGGGGGGGTAGCTTAGGATGATTCCAAGGGCCCAGCACTGGGGGGGGGGGGCCCAAAAAAAATGTTTTTTTTTTTTTTTTTTTTTTTTACTAGACATCACTCAGGTGTATTATTGATGCTCTCAGTGATACTATGTTTCTTTCTGAAGTGTGTGTGCGTGTGTGTGTGTGTGTGTGTGTGTGTGTGTGTGTGTGTATGTGTGTGTGTGTGTGAGACTATTGCATTGGTCCATTCATTGAAGATGAACGCAATGCGACATCCTTTACTAGGCTCACCCACCAACAGTGCAGGTGCTGAACTGCTGATCCGAATGTATAGGTGAAAACCATATTATGCGTTTTCATCAATAAAAAAATGGCAAAAAAAAAATCCGCTCGCGAGCTTACGCGCGCTCGCATTCACTGGGGGCCTACAAATACATTATTTCATGGGGCCCAGAATCTGGAGCTACACCCCTGCATGTACATGTCAAAATACTTCCCAAAGGTCAGTGAATACCACGATCACAACACCAGAGGGAGCTCCACAAATCATGTTAAACCCAGATTCGGCTCAAACAAGGGACTAAACACGTTTCGCAATTATGCCACATCAATGTGGAACGCCCTACCCAAAGCTGTAAAGGAATGTGAATCACTACCCACTTTCAAAAACACTCTCAAAGAACACCTACGGGAGACTGCAATTCGAAACTGGCCCCTGTAAATGTCCTAACACAACCCCCTTCAATGTACAGTAAATGACCAAGTATGGTTTTGTCAATTAATATTCCAATGTACAGTTTTGCTTGTACAGTTGTACAGTGTCCCACCCACCCCTCCTACCCAACCCCCCCCCCCCCCACCCAACCACCTCCAATGTACAGTCCCCCCCACCCCCCCAACCCCACCCCACCTACCCAACCTCCTCCAATGTACAGTTTTTACGTCAAATGTATATACTCTCTTTTCTGGACTCTTTTCGTATCACAAACAGTACTGTATTTGCAAATCTGGTATGTCATAAATGTATAGATGTAGCAGTACTGTATCTGTATGTCATGTATGTCATATATGTTATGATGAATTGAAAATGGGGGACCCTGATGTAAACAAGACGAAAGTCTTTCTCTGGTCTGCATCCCCTTAACAATTGTATGTTTTGAGCTGTACTGTACTGTACACATTCTGCAATCTGTTAATAAAGTTTTCAATCAATCAATCAATCTACCGTTGAGGCTCCAAGATTACAAAGATGAAAACGGAATTGACCACCAGATGGTGGTATAATACCAGTTAAATATTAAATCTGACAGCAATGGTTGTAATTCCCACCCCCACCCTCCATTTTTAAGTATTCATATAATGCTATTCCAGTGCCGCAGGGCAGTTCAGGCAATATTTGTGAACAGCACTCCTTTCAACATGTCCCCAATACCTTGAAGATGCTCAACACTCCACACTCCAGATCTCGTAAAAAAATTACATGTGTAGGGCAGGCCTACCTGTGGGTCTGCATAGTTGACCTTTGGTGTCATAGTCTAGCCAGCACACAGTGACGAGGAAGAAATGCCTCTCTTTGAAAGAATGTTTTATGGAACGATAAAGCAACTTTAAAGGTCAGTAGTGTGGACCTACACGTTCTTTCTTTATTTTAGAAACAGTGGTTAGTGGAAGCCTATAGAAGTGGTGAATTGGCACAAAATGGCTACTAAATACCTTTTGTAAGCAAAAAGCATATTGAAGAAGAAGAAGTCTTTATTTGTCATGCAGATTATTTTCTTTTCTTTAACACACACACACACATGCGATGGGCGACCTACAGGAACACACACACATGCACTGATGTCGCTGATGAAATGTTCTCTACACTTCCCATCCCGTCGTCCTTCCCCCCAAGGGCAGCCGGGAGCAGACAAGGGCTGCAGCGCGCCCGGGGACCAATCCAAGTGCTCCTGTCCGTCTTCGTCTGGGACGCGACAGCGTTAGCGATCTGTTGTGCATGTTTTTCCATTGGGTGTATCTTATCGGCAGGGGAAACCCTTGCGAGCACGGGGAGAACATGCAAACTCCACACAAAGGCCCGGGAGATACCCCACCTGGGTAACTGGCAACACAGCAACCTGGTCCCCAAGCGAGCGGGAATCGAACCCAGGACCTTCTAGCTGTGGTCTTAGCCGGCAGGTCAGTGTCTCCAGGTTTCACCGTGCAGGCTATAGGAGAGAGGATGAGAATAGAGATTAGAACAAGGTTGTGAGCAAGGCCAGTGTCTCCAGGTCTTCACCTGCAGGTCAGTGTCTCTGGATCTTGACCAGCAGGCCAGCGTCTCCAGGTCTTCACCGTACAGGCTAGGAGAGAGGATGAGAATAGAGATTAGGTCAAGGTCGATGAACAAGAGATCCAGGCGAACAATTTAAGCAACAGAGTAGAGACAAGAACATAGTAACGTGACTAACGTGGTACGAGAGTTTACGATCTGACATCTTCTCTACGTTTGGGGCGGGTTTATATACCCAGAAGCACTCTGCCTCCAGACCGTAGATCAGCTGTCTCATGACACACCACCTGTGACTTAACGATAATGAGAGCAGTAGAGTGGTGACGAGAACAGAGAGAGGCAGGAGCACTAACATAAGGACCATAACACATAGTTAAGTTAGAAATGGTGAAGTTATGGTTTAGGTCTGTGCCACTTGTCTAGGTTGCCCCTCTCCTCTTGTGGTGGACCGCTGTACATGCAGGCAGTGTAGTTTAGGAGATCAGGGTTAATTTACATACATGAAGAAGCCATTCACTGACATTTATTCTTGTACAATATGAAAATAAACGTCCACAGACCAAGGTCAATAGGTCTAGAGTGAACTAAAACCAACACAAAAATTAAAACTAACATTAGGTGTGAAAGAAAAAATAAAGTTAAAGGGGAACTATTTTACTATTTCTTTCACTATTTGGGCACTTTTACACAATACCTGTGAGTCTATGGAACACCTCTGTAATATATATATTTTTTTTATTCATTGTTTTGTATTTCTAATCAAGTCCTCAAAAACAGCATTTTTCTACCTCAAGATCTCGAGCCGTTTTGAGCCTGGGCTGCAGGTGCAGGTGCAGGTGCAGGTGCCACTGTGTGCAGCTCATCTTGTATCTCAACATTAACATGCAGCGGTGTCTTTATGACATCACATATCGCGCACATTTTCAGATGACTCAGTTCAGTGAGGGTGAATATTGTGAGAGGAGAATTGGAAGAATGCACCAATATGAGAATTTTGAGACATAGATCATATTAATAGAAATTCACATAGCTAGGAAACAATGCTAAACACTCAAAAAGGCCATTTATAAGATAGTTCCCCTTTAAGGGAAAAAAAGAGAACTTAACCCTTTCACTACCACACTACAGAAGGTAGTGAAAGGTAGTGTGGTAGTGAAAGTGTTAACCCTTTGTAATGTGGCAGTGAAAGGGTTAAGGAGATTTATATATATATATATATATATATATAGTATATTGTGTACTTAAGAATGAACTAAAATAATTAAAAAAATTATTATAGAGAAAATGTATTTAGTTTTAGTTTTGTCTCACTCAGTAGAGTGCAGACTTCCACCTAGACTTAATGATCTCCCTACCTTGCTGTCACTTTCACACTCAACACTTATAGTGGGTAGATGACAGAAATGAGAGTTGCCTACTGTATATTCAACAGAACCAGGCTGTACAACGATAGTGATGCTATAGTGAACAACCAACACATTTGTCAGGTTTGGTGTAAATCAGTCAAAGTCTTTACAACACATTGCGTCTTGTTCACCACGCATATTTTTATTATGGTTTTATTGGAATGCGGGAGTCATACAGGTTGACTTATCAACTATCGAATGATACTACGTTCAGTAGGATATCACAAAGGGACGACACATTTTTTATTATCCTGATCAGACAATCTAGTGAGTTCATGTTCAGGTGTTTAGTGTTGTGTGAGAATGACATCACCATGAGGCCAAACGACTTGAAAGGTGACAGGTATCCACGCTATAGTAGGACAAACACATTTGTCAAGTCAAGACAAACTGTTCATGAGTAACATATTGCATCTTGTCAGTCATGCGTGTATCCAAAATTCTGTTTAATCTGGCGGTCATGCGGTTTGTAATGTATCTAAATAACACATGTAAAGATGCTGGTCCAACTCCCTAGATGCCACACAGCAAGTGTCACAACAGTCAGGTGAGTTTTAGTCACGTGAGGTGAGAGTCAGGTGAACGGCCTAGAGGGAAAAAGTGATTTTCACAAAAATCTAAATGGCTGAAGATTCAGTATGGTGGACTTCATACTTCCTTATAGTAAATGTGTTATACATGAGAAGATGCATCTCTGGGTATCATTTTTGTGACTGTATGAATGAATGAATGAAAAAGTTTATTTTTGGACATGTTATTCTCCATATTTCTCCAAACAACTCACGATATCTTGTTCCGTCGAACCAAACAATCATAGCAACAAATTAAAAAAAACATTAAAAGAAAAACATTAAAAAAAAGAAAAAAAGAAGGAATTATAAACAAAAGGTCAAGAGCAATGTGTTTGGTTAGCAGACATGTCCAAAAAAGGAGTAGAGGGAAACTAAGCTTATTGATCCCTACCCCCTTACATTGTATGGCTAAAGGAGATATGCTTATTGAAATGTAAAGTCTTGCCTGATAGTTAAGGTCATTAATCAATAGACCAAAATCAATAGAATTCTTCTTCTAGACGTCATGAATGTTCATAGCCAATTTTAGGACAATAGTCCCATACAGTACGTCTCGGTTTAACCATTCATTTCTAGGTTAAACATGACGATTTGTGTACATTTCTTAAATTTTCTCTTGTGTCAAAACGTGGTCTCGTTGTGCAGGCAATGAATAGCGCCTGGCTGGGGAAACACGTCCCATCCTCGCAGCTATTTAGATGGTATCTTTTTGGTCCGGTTTATTTAATACAAGTGATAGAATACAAGTAATAGAATGAGGAGCCTGACACCATTCTTCCCATCCTTATTCACTTTCATAAATGTTGAGGACCAAGTCTAAATATCATACTTCTTTCTGAATTATAAACAAACTATTGCCTTTGTACATCTGACACAGAAAAATATATTACACATAATAATATCGTTAGTTTGTTTATACTTCAGAAGTATGATATTTAGACTTGGTCCTCAAAATAAATGGAAGTGAATGAGTAGCCTGACAGGTGGGAGGAATGGTGGTGTTGACAGCGGACGACAGGAACAACAGTGGTCACTAGCTTACTAGTAGATGACCTTAGATAGAGGTAAGACTTCTGAAACTCTAGAAGTTCTACTAAAGTGAAATATCGCTTTAAGAGGTTTTGGGATAGGAACGAAACCAAAGTGAGATGAAAGTAGAGAGCGAATTTTTTTCAAACACTGTGAGAAACAGTGAGACAGAAAGGGATAGAGAGAGAGGTAAAATACACATATTTTCTTCACATGTAAAAAAAAATACAAATCTACTGGTTTAGACATAATGGAACAGATGTTCGAGAAAGTGGGTATAGAAAAACATGATATCACTTAACGCCCCTGCAAAAAAAATATATAACCCTCCCAGTAGAGATACCTATGGTAAAACACTTTAGATGCTTGGGAGTGGAAATATTCCCCACCATAAGACAAACGGTGAAGCACAATTACATAAAAATCCAAAACAAAATCAAAGACGACCTTGATAGGTGGTCAAAACTTAAAAACGCAGTACAGGCACGGATATCAATAGTTAAGATGGACGTACTACCTAGAATCAACTTCTTCAGATCAATGCTACCGTTACCCCCTCCAGAGGGTTACTGGAAAAAATTACACTCCTCCACATACAAATTTATTTGGAATAACAAACCACCACGTATAAAAAGATCCACCGCACAGAGAAACAAAGCAGACGGTGGTATGGCATTTCCAGATTTTTTCCACTATTTTAAGGCGTACACTTTAAGACCATTGACAACATGGTTTGATCCCCAAGCATTAGTATCCTGGAGAAAATTAGAAGAAAATATAGTAGCCCCACATAGACTGAAGGACATTGCATACACTAAATTATCAATTAAGCAATGCGAACGGAAATTTGGCCCCATAATTACTCATGCGATCCGGATATGGCGTAAAACACAAAAAAAACATTCTAATCCACATAAATGGCATAATCATAATCCCTTATTCAATAACAATGCACTCTTGATTGGAAAACGACCTATAAGATTCCCTTTATGGGAAAAGCAAGGCATACACTCATTAGGTGATGTTTTTAACAAACAGGGTTTCTGTAGCTATGAAGAAATACACAAAAAATTTAATCTCACCAAAGTTTTTACACACAGTTATTGTTAAGTTTGAAGTCTCACGGTGTTCCATTAAAGATACCAATTGAACACCACAGATACCACAAATTCTTCTATGAAAGAGAGACATCGAGAGTTTTTTTTTCAGATTTTTATCATCAATTACTAACGTCCTCATATGAAACCCTCCACCTAGACTCCGTCTGGAGGAGGGATATACCAGACCTGGAAAGCGATTTTGATTGGCAAGAAGCCTGGGCAAATATTCAATTTACATCAAGGAACCCGGACCATCAACAAATAAATCTTAACTATATTCACAGGACATACTTGACTCCTATAAGACTGAAAAAAATGGGTCTTAAACAAGACTCCAAATGCTCCTTATGTACAAATGGGGACGAGGGGACATTTATGCACATGTACTGGGACTGCCCACCAGTTAAAATATTCTGGAAAGAGGTCGACCCATCAATTATCAAATCTCTTAACTCTGAATATACCTGTACACCCCTCTGTACTACTGCTGAATGATGTTTTTGAGTATGCAGTAAATCCACAGCTAAAGAGATTGGTTTTATCGGGTATCACAGTGGCTAAAAAGCTGATAGCATCACGATGGTTCCAACCGGAAAAAAATTGCCGAAAGGTCTGGATTATTACATATCTCGATGTGATTTATCAAGAAATATCTACAGCTAGAATTTTGGGTCTCAATGAATCCAAAATGACAATGTGGTTAGAAGTGGTGGAGATAATAAAAGCTAGCATATAATAGTGTCTGGTTAGGAGCGAGGTATAATGGATGGATTATCCAATGGGGGGTCCGGGAGGGGGGGGTACGAGCTAGAGCATATGTGTGTAGGGTATTAGATAGCAGGTATTGGGGGTATATCCTGTATAAGACATTTAACTATAAGGTGATTTCATTGGATGTGCACTGTTAATAATGCTTGTATATCTTATTGTGTGTTGTCATGTTTGTCTGTATGCTTGTTTAAAAAATAATAAAAAAAGAAAACACAAAAAAAGAAAAACATGATATACTGTTAGGAACACGCCCCAAAAACCTACAAAAAGAAGAATTATACCTTTTTTTATTTTGAGCGCTGCAGCACTTAAACAAATAACAAGAGCTTGGAAAAAACTTGAACCCCCGAAAGTAAACAAATTGTTAGAAACTGTAGAGGACATATATAGTATGGAAAAGGTAACCTACAAAATCAATAAGAATGAAAATATGCTGGGAAAAAGATGGGGTCTCTTTAAACTATGGAGGGGTACTAGATGACAGACAGATCAGTCTTTGAGGAAGATTTTAAGTAACATGAAACAGTGAAGTCTCGATCTGCTCAATTGTTGGGGAGCACCCCTTTGGCCTACAGCTACACCTACAATGAAAATTCAAGCCTTTTTACTTATTATTATTATTATTATTATTATTATTATTATTATTATTATTATTATTATTATTATTATTATTATTATTATTATTATTATTATTATTATTATTATTATTATTATTATTATTATTATTATTATTATTATTATTATTATTATTATTATTATTATTATTATTATTATTATTATTATTATTATTATTATTATTATTATTATTATTATTATTATTATTATTATTATTATTATTATTATTATTATTATTATTATTATTATTATTATTATTATTATTATTATTATTATTATTATTATTATATTTTTGTTTTTTGCTTGGTTATTTTTTTTCTTCTTTCTATTATTTCATTTTTTATTTATTTGCTATTATTACTGTTGTTGTTATTTTTTCTTGTATATGTAAGTGGGGACGAGTAGGGATGGATATTAGATGTATACCAGTCCAGGATCTATACTGCTGCTCACCCCTTTGTTTGTGTTTATGTCTCTTGTTTTTTGTATGGGTGATGGATTAAAAAAAAAAAAAAAACGTGTCAAGATTTTAAATATGCGTATGTACATTGTGTGTGTATGTAGGTATGTAAGTATGGATATGTGCAGTTATGTATGTGGGTACACATACTATACCTAAATGTAAAATGACTTTCTTTGACACAATAAAGTATAAAAAAAAGAGAGAGAGGTAACGGGGGAAGTTGAAAGAGAAGGGGGGTGTAACGGGGGAGCAGAAAGAGAGGGAGAGAAAGAGGGGGGTAACTGGGGGAGCAGAAAGAGAGAGAGAGTGAGAGAGAGAGAGATGGGGGAGGGGTAACTGGTGGAGCAGAAAAAGAGAGAGAGAGGAGAGGGGGGTAACTGGGGGAGCAGAAAGAGAGTGAGAGAGTGTGTGTGTGCGCGCGCGCGTGTGTGTGTGTGTGTGGGTGTGTGTGTGTGTGTGTGTGTGTGTGTGTGTGTGTGTGTGTGTGGGTGTGTGTGTGTGTGTGTGCTGAATGGAGTAACTTGTTCACATTCCATGTAAAATTGATGTGCATCTATGGGTTTTGTTCACCCCAAGGATTCAAAGACAATATAAATCATCACCCTTCTGTCACTGCAAGTGAAAGTACAGATAAATGCAATTTCAGTGACTCCCTGTCCAATTTTAAAATGGAAGTCAATGGAGAAATCTCATATTGGGTTTCATTCAAATGTATTATTGGCCTGCTGAATTTGGGTGAGTAAAGTCAATACTCACCGTGGCAAATCATTTCATTTAATTTCAAACTTATTTAAACTCAAGTGCCCTCGTTTGCAATGGTGTCAGGTTACAGACAAGTTAAAATAAATAGGTCAAAACACGAAAATAAGGAAAGATCTGTAAAACAGTTACACATTAAATAAATAGGACAAAACACAGGTTAAAATAAGGGAAAATCTGTTAAAACAGTTACACGTTAAATAAATAGGACAAAACACATGAAAATAAAATCTGTTAAAATAGTTACACATTGAAGTAGGGAGGTTTGTGATCATGGTTTTAAATTGTCCATAGGTTAGTATAATTTTTTTAAGATGATTCCAGGAATTTGGGGCACTAAATTATTGTGCAATTATGCCACATCAATGTGGAACGCCCTACCCAAAGCTGTAAAGGAATGTGAATCACTACCCACTTTCAAAACCACTCTCAAGGAACACCTACGGGAGACTGCAATTCGAAACTGGCCCCTGTAAATGTTTTAACCTAACCCCCTCCAATGTACAGTAAATGACCTAACCCAAGAATACACGAGACCCTCCTCTTGGAACCAAGTATGGTTTCGTCGATATTCCAATGTACAGTTTTGCTTGTACAGTCGTACAGTTTCCCCCACCCCACCCCCCTCTACGTCAAATGTATATACTCTCTTTTTTAGACTCTTTTAGTATCACAAACAGTACTGTATTTGCAAATCTGGTATGTCATAAATGTATAGATGTAGCAGTACTGCATCTGTATGTTGTGTATGTCATATATGTTATGATGCATTGAAAATGGGGGACCCTGGTGTAAACAAGACGAAAGTCTTTCTCTGGTCTGCATCCCCTTAACAATTGTGTGTATTAAGCTGTACTGTACTGTACCCATTCTGCAATCTGTTAATAAAGTTTTCAATCAATCAATCAATAAAATAAAAGACTGACTTTCCAAATTCAGAATGTGCTTGAGGGACATTTGAACAAGTTAGATCGGGTCCAGTCCAGCATCATTGCGATGTATGTTCTAAATAAATAACAATGTTGAAATTGAGAAGTTTGGACTTGTTCTTTACAACTGTCATTCATTTTTTGTTATTACAGAGAGAAAAAATTTTACCGTTGGGTACCGATACCGAATAGGAACTGGTACTGGTGGTAAAAAAATAAAAATAAAACTATACCTGCTTTACATTCTCCTGTAAATATACATGAGGATAAGATAATGACCTCATATTTCATCTTGAAATGGGCCCCTTGAACCTTAAGACCATCTATGGTTTTAGGAGTGCTGCTTAATGATGATGACAGGGCAGGCATGGGAATAGGCCAGTGGTCGGACTCTGAAACGTCTTTGGAGACGCATGCATTTCTTTGACCTGCCTGCTGACCCTGCAATTCTGTGGCAATTTTGGCATGAACAAACAATTTATAAAAGAGATTGTAAAAAATAATAATAATAATAATAATAATAATAATAATAATAATAATAATAATAATAATAATAATAATAATAATAATAATAATAATAATAATAATAATAATAATAATAATAATAATAATAATAATAATAATAATAATAATAATAATAATAATAATAAAAGCATGGTCGAAGGGAAAGTGGATGGGAACTTCAGGTTTTGGGGCTTACCCTCACGAAACATATTGAGGTTACACATTCAGTGGTATTTTGCAGTAATCAACCAGATGAAGAATTTGCCCTTTGCAGAATTATACTGCGTGAGATTGTCGAGATTGTGTGCTGTTGTCACTTTGCATGATATACCGATGTATTCGCTGCAATGTACAATTGAACCAGATATCAAAAACTGCACCAAATGTAGAGATATTGACACACACACACCACACGCGCACACGTCACACACACACACACACACGCACACACACACACACACACACACACACACACACACTCACACACGCACACACACACACACACACACACACACAGGCGACCTCTAGGGGGACTCCTGAGTTCACCAATGAGAATGCAGCTTGCCGTATGCGAGTGAATGAGAGAGAGGGAGGGAGTCGAGGTCGAAGCGGTGGGAATGTTGCACTGGCTGGGAACAGATTGTCGCGAGCTAAGGTTGTTGTTTTTTTTGCTCACATCTGAAGCATAAAGGCGGCGACGTATGAAGACATTGATACATTTGGCTCCACTGCAGTGTTATTCCTGTACAAGGGTGTCTATGGTAAGTAGACAGCTCTCCAAGCTCTCCCGCGGCTGTATTCGGTCACGTTAATTTGTAGCAAGTCGCCTCAACTGCTAAACAGTTGCTGGATACAGCAGCCAAACAAAATGTCAACAGTTGAGTTTACGCTACAATGTTTCCATTTATAGTTGCGGCGGCCTTAGTAGCCTTTTCTGTGTGTTGCAGGGCCACAGGCGAAACCTTGTTTGCTTTGAGGCTATAGGCGAGATGGATACACACCGTTTTACATGACAGTCAATCAGGTTGTCAGTGGCAACGAGCCAATCAGCTGGGTGACAGGTTCCCCATTGACCGATGCCTACAGCATTTATAGGAATGTATTTCCAAGAACCTGTTTTGTATCAAAAATATTTCTAAAATGATGACGTCCTGGTTCATTGTGAAATACGCAAAGGCTAATAAGTACAGTACTATTACTATGTGTAGGTTATTTGCCGGTAGCCTGTTTAGGTTATTATTGCACATCTTTGCAAACGAGCAATTGTCAAGACTGAAGCCGAGTTCCCTTGTGCAATGGAATGTTTTGCGGATAAGTTAGAAATGTTGATAGTATACATGTGACAATGATAAGCTGGATAACTAATTGTCTTGGCTTGCGTTGCGACCCAGTTTGTTCAGCGCTGCCCATTGTGGAATGCCTTTCTTCGTTCACTGGTGATAATAAATGGCAGGGTTACAATGTCCCCATATGTGGCATGCTACTGCACAGTACAGTTGACCATGGATAGACAGAGCCTGCTGCACAGCGTCTTATGTAATGTGCGTCCGGGAGCCTGCAACCAAATAGGCCCACACGTGTAATTGCATGATAGCTCACATTATCTCGTAAAATCACAACTAGATTAACGTGGGTCTCGTGGTACCTCGCACCTGTCTGCTAGTGCTACACTGCTACCATAACATAAAACAACACTATAATAATATATTGTTACAATGGCATGTAGGATAATAACATATATCATCTCCGTGTGAAACACGATTGCATTTGGCCACACAAAGCGAGGGTATTATTTAGAAATGATATTCACATCCTTTGCTAGATGCACACACACACACACACACACACACACACACACACACACACACACACACACACACACACACAGTTTGTATTACGTAACAGCCGCATGCTGCTGCTCGACCTGTCGTAAATGCACCAGACCAGAGGTGAGTGTAGAATGTAGATGGAGTGTAGGCCGCCGCTTATCCCGCAGATAACCTACAGTAGAATGAGCGCATCGCATGTATTTCCCTCTGAAACCAATAAATACTTCCATAACTCAGTTGTGATAGGATTACATGCATAGTGGTTACATACAACACTGATGACCTACTGAGATCCTGTGCTATAGCCTAGTTATTATTATTGGTTACTGTCAGGAATTGTGCATGTTTAAATATAGGTACTCATGTTCTAACGAGGCAACTTATTATAGTTAATTATTAACATCCATTCTAGACAATGTCTTTCAACCATGCCCTGGACTTAAAAAAAAACACTGTTTTCAATTTAGAGTTAATGTTATTGTTGTGGTTGAGCAATTTATATTACAATCTGCTGCTATTGATTATAAACATGGCCATATGTGCATTGCATGTGCACAGTGCCCTGTTTGTCTGCTCACTGTCCCTGGTTTAGATTTGCTTATTAAGTTTAGCAGTGTCCTTGACATGTGCTGCCAGAAGGCAGCCAGAGTGAGTCATCAAAGCTAATGGGGGAAGCATGGACAATTTAATCTGGACTGGAGAGCTCTTGATCTTTGATGGTACCCACTCAGTAGGCCTTTGTTGTCAAATAGAGCACACCCAACCCTACCCACTTAAGGCAGATGGTATGGGCAGATTGCAGTAATACAGCTAAACACCATCCACCAAGGCTAGAGTTTTTTAGCGTCCTTGAAAACCCTGATGGAGACCGTTGCGAAATCCAGCAATCAGTGAAGAGTCTATTGAAATGGGACCACATTCAACTTCACAGACACGTCTTTGATGACCAAATTGAGGAGCGCGCGCCCAGCGCCAAGGCAATAAGTGGAGTTGGATTCTGCTGCCAGTGTTTTGCAAACAAAACAGCCGCCTCTGTGAAAATGCTGTCAGAGGCTGCTGATGGTGGAGCTGGTCAGTGACAGTAGAACAGATTCATTTACTGGACATTATCCCTCATCTCTGGCATTGATTGTAGGACACTTTGTCAGATTATCACACACACACACACACACACACACACACACACACACACACACACAAGCGGAAAAACCCAGCAGCAGATCTATACAGCTGAAAGCTTTCAAAACCTTCTTCTATCGTCTTCATTATTACATCCACAATGATGTTTTTCCTGTGAAGAGTGATCATGTGGCCCACTTGCCTCCGGCTTTTCACAGCCCAACGGCGTGTTTGTATTGTTTATTTCCCAGGAAGCCAGGTGGCCTTTTTAGAGGCAGTGTGTGAGAGCGGCGCCGTGTTCCTAAAGGCTGACGTTGTGGCTGTTTTTAATGCCCACAGGTGGGTGACTGGAAGTCAGACGCCCCCCCGACGCCCCCGGCCGGCCTGAGCCCATGGTGTGTGTGTTCGCTCACTGGGATAGATGAGTGGCCTGGCAGAGGAGCGCAGCGTCGCCACACGTGAACAAGCCCACACAGGTGAGGGAGGGTCGGAGGCTCGAGACTCATTTTAACCCGCAAAGTCGAAGCATTAGTTTGCATGCAGAACGTTTACATGTATGTGAAATGTAAGTGAACGTTTTATAGTGGCACTTCACCAAAAACAACAATGCTGATTTATTTTGCACATAATGTCACACACATCCCAACATTTTAAAACAGTTTAGCATGCATTCATTTAGTTTGACAGTTGTTGAGTTTGTAAATTAGTTTGAATATGTACAGTACACCAGTGATGTCACCTGGGACATTGAACCATTGTGTTGTGTTAATTACAGCTCAATATGTATACCATCATCACTATTACTACTGTCTGATTAAATCCTGCTACTCACTACTGTTCACTACTACTACTACTGTTATTATCACTATTATCATTACTACTGCACTTTGGTCTATGTTCTATTATTATTACTACCTATCCTACCTGTACCACCCCATGCTGCTATGGCACTTGAATTTCCCCAAGGGGATTAATAAAGGACCACTTTAATTGACTTGACTTGCCAATGAAATGATTAGGTAGCGGTCTCTATAGGACATGGTATTGCTATCTTTCATCTACATAATTTTATGGCGCTGTAATTAACACAACACAAGGATTTACTTAATACATTTACTTTCAATAACTGCTTAACTAAATTCATGTGTGCAAAAGTGTTTAGAGTTTTTGGATGTGTGTGACATTATGTGCAAAATAAATCAGCATTGTTTTTTGATGAAGTGCCCCTTTTTAAAGGAAGATGCCAACATTATGGAAAATGTGCTTACCATCTTTTCCAGAGTCAGACAAGAAGATGGATACAAATGTTCCTCTCTGTGTTCAGTAGAAAGCTATCCAGCAAGCTAGCCTAGCTTAGCACAAATGAATGGAAGCGGATATGAACCACAAGTCTAGCTGTTGGCCAAAAACACCTCTTCCGGAGTTTTAAGCTAGGCTAGTGGTCTGTATCCACTTCCATTAATTTCTGCTAAGCTAGGCTAGCTTGCAGCCGGATAGCTTTCTACTCGACACACAGAGAGGAAATTGTTATCTATCTTCTTGTCTGACTCTAGAGAAGGTGATAAGTGCATTTCCCATAATGTTGGTGTATTCCTTAACATTATGTAATTTCTGTGTTATCACCAGAAGTGTTTTTTTTTCTTCTTATTGTCATCGAGACAAATTTCCTGTCCATTCATTGTATTTGGTGAATAAAGTATTTCTGATTTTGATTCAGATATCTGATTGTCTCCCAGTAAGATGTCGTGGGCCAGAGGCTTCTTTTCACCCAGAGTGGATGAGCGAAAGACGGCGTGGGGAGAGCGCAATGGCAAGAAGAGGAAGGAGAGCTCGTCGCTGTGCAACCCGCGCTACATGAGCTGCCTGCGTGACGCCGAGGACCTGGACCCCCCTCCCACGGCCCCCCAGCACTACCACTGCGGCCCGGGCACCAGCGGGGGCAACTTCGGCATGCGCTGCGGCTGGCAGGAGAACCACTACGGGAAGAGGATAGGGGGCGGCGGTGACCTGGGCCTGAAGTCCGTGGACCTATGCTTCGAGGACCGGGAGCTGAAGGGACGGAAAGGGGAGGACCTGGGGGAGGCGGGGGAGGACGGGACGGGGGGCTGCAAGGCAGTGACGGCCGCCGACTGCTGGATGAGGGTGGTGTGGGTGTTTCAGTCCAAGAAGTTCCAGTCGGCCAAGCTGGAGCGCCTGTACCAACGCTACTTCTTCAGGCTCAATCAGAGTTCCCTGACCATGCTAATGGGGGTGCTGGTGGTGGTGTGCGGCATCATGCTGACCTTCCACTGCATCCACGCCCCACCCGACGTGGCCTACGTCCCGCCCGACGTGGCCTACGACCCGGCACTCTCCGTGGCCTACGCCTCGGTGCTCTCCGTGGCCATGGCCCTCTTCCTGGCCATGATGGTGGTGTGCAACCGCAACGGTTTCCACCAGGACTACATGTGGATCGTTAGCTACCTGGTGATCGGGGTGCTGGTCGTGGTGCAGGTGTTCGGGGTGCTGATGATTGCTCCCCGCAGCGCCTCGGAGGGCATCTGGTGGACCGTGTTCTTCATATACATCATTTACACACTGCTGCCGGTGCGGATGAGAGCGGCAGTGGTCAGCGGAGCGGTGCTGTCCACCATTCATGTTGTCACCGCCTGGCAACGAAACCAACACGACAAGTTCATTTTGAAACAGGTAAGCGACCCGTGGAATCGTCACCAGAGCGTTGAGTAATGTTCACTCTGTCTTTTGTTGATATGAACCGGCCTACTTGTGCAACACACACACACCCTATTCTCACATGGTCTTCTGTGTTTGTGTATCGTCATGGTCACACTGGAGTTACGTTTGTACCGTTTACATTCGCTGTAATCCCAGGTTCTTAACTTGGATCTTCTCATTCTTGAGAATGACGTATCATTGGAACGCAGCTCCTACTGAATGAAGCATACATGTGTGTGTGTGCTGTCGGTGTAATTGTGAGGCATGAAAAACCCACACCTCCCAAGGCCCCCTGTTACGATTCTACCAACAGGGCGCCGTTTTCCCTGTGACTATACTCGTGACCTGAAACGCCCTACTTTCCCTCTGTGCGGATATAGGACAAAAACTGAGTGGCCCAGACTCCTCTACCTCTTTTCCCGCATGTCAAAGGTGCTGCGCTAAAAGTAGATGGCACCATGGATCTCGACGGCGTTTTTGAAATGAGATTTTTAATGAGCCTATGTTTTGCGCTGTAGGGCGACCGCTGGCAACTCTGTTGGGGGTTTCTGCGAAAGGTCATCTGGGTTGAATGAGCCTGTTTAGTCGCGTTATGGAGGAATATCGTGATAACGCAGCGCCAGTGTCATTCAGGCCTCAATTGCCTAAAACAAGGAGGCTATTGTAGAGGAGTGAGAAGGGGTGGGGCGGGATACTGGATCTGTGCAATGGACTTGATGGAAAACAAAATGATGGTCTTTTTTCAAAATGGTGGACAAGGAGGAAAAAACACGTTTAGAATGGATTTAGACATATTATTAAGAGGAACCACGGCCACTTTATTTAGGAAAAGTTATATTATTTAGTAGCCAGCACTGTACTCATGCCTGCGCATTCACAGAGAATACACTTCAAAATCTTGTGAGGAGAGCGCGTCGCCACCGGAATCTCTCCAGGCAGCTCATCAAGGGAATGAATGGAGCATGGAACGAAAGCTAAATAGAAAACTTAAAATACTGATTTGATAACGTGCTGAGTAAGCTAGGACAGGTATAACTTACATTTCAAGTCAGGTCATTTTCCTGTAGCCATTGATTTTGTGAGCTTATTCTGGAAAGTGTGAAACGGTGCAGGCAGAGGGCTGAATGTTTGGAGCACACAGGCTGCATCAGATGAACGGTGCAGGCAGAGGGCTGAATGTTTGGAGCACACAGGCTGCATCAGATGAACGGTGCAGGCAGAGGGCTGAATGTTTGGAGCACACAGGCTGCATCAGATGAACGGTGCAGGCAGAGGGCTGAATGTTTGGAGCACACAGGCTGCATCAGATGAACGGTGCAGGCAGAGGGCTGAATGTTTGGAGCATTCCAAAGCGGTGCTCTCGTCAATTTGGCCGATTTGCTTTTGGTTTACATGTCAGAATCAGAGGTCATACTTACCGTGAAAGTAGCAATGGTGTTATTGATTGCAATATGTTGTCACGCAATATTTATTTTGAGTAAATGTTAAATATATCGAGCTGCAACCGTGCAGTAAAACGAGCCCTGCCTGCACTGAACTTCTCTTTGGTGGTAAGCTCACAAAATCAATGGATACTGGAAAACGAACAAACTCAGAAATACAAGATATACCTGCCCTAGGTTAGAGGCTTTTCATCTTTCAGGAAATGGTGCTCTGCCTATTATAGAATATGTATTTTAAGTTTTAATTTCACTGTAATCTTGTAATCAATTCATTTCTTTGTTGAGCTGCATGGTAAGATGACTTTGATGTCGCTCTCCCCGAAAGGTTTTGAAGCATGTTCTTGATAAATGAGAAGGTATGAGTACAGTGTGGGCTTTCTTTTAACATGCTATATTACCACCAAAACAATATACTTTTTTTAATGGCCACTGTTCCCCTTTAAACAAACAGACAGTGTGGAAATGCTTCGCTTCGTTCTGTCTGATCCTATATGATTTCCTGGTACGTTATGCCTTAGTCAGGATGAGAATGTATTAAAAGATATTCATCCTAAGCTCATCTCTTAAGTCTTAAGAACTTTTAATAAACCAGTCGTATGCTAAATTGGCTGCGGTGAACAGCCTTTAACAGTTGACACACAGTCTGTCGCCATATGAATTGCTTCAGTGCAGACATATCATTGGTTTTCTACTAGATGATGGGCAGCGCCACTCTGAACGGGTCAATATTGACATAGCACTACTGGTCCAGTGAGCTCATGTGTTGAGTGCCCATCAGGGTGTCTGAGAACTGTCGTTGGCTCAATGCCCCCCCCCACACAGTCTTCCCCTGCTCTGGCTGATGATAATGGGCCTCTGATGGACCAGTACCAAGCCTGAGGGTCTGGAGTGGACTCCATCATCTCCTCCATCCATGGTAGCTTAATACGTTCCAGTCCTCCTCATAATCCCCCCCTCCTGTCTTCAGACTAGTGTGTTGTAGCTATATTTCTTTACACAGGTGTGTTGTAGCGTACTCATTCTTCACTTTAGTGTGTTGGTGAACCCTTTCTTCACTTTGGTGTGTTATAGCATACTCTTTCTTTACACACGTGTGTTGTAGCTACTCTTTCTTTACACATGTGTGTTGTAGCTACTCTTTCTTTACACATGTGTGTTGTAGCTACTCTTTCTTTACACACGTGTGTTGTCGCTACTCTTTCTTTACACACGTGTGTTGTAGCTACTCTTTCTTTACACACATGTGTTGTAGCTACTCATTCTTCACTTTAGTCTGTTGTAGCATACTATTTCTTTACACAAATGTGTTGTAGCGTACTCCTTCACTTTGATGTGTTATAGCATACTCTCTGTTGTAGCATACTCTTTCTTTACACAAGTATGTTGTAGCTACTCTTTATTTACACACGTGTGTTGTAGGTACTCTTTCTTTACACAAGTGTGTTGTTGTGTACTATTTACCAGGGGTGTAAAGTACTTGAGTAATTGTACTTTGTTACAATACTTAACCTGTTAAGCCTCCTGCTTTTCTTTATCATAAATCGATCAATAGAGACCGTATTGGATCCCAAATTATCATATCATGGGGTATCATTGGAAACTGGGTACTGTTTTTGGGGATTTGTACTTTACTCAAGTATTATTAGGTTTGTGTACTTTTACTCAATTACATTTCAGATAAAAAAAACATACGTTTGTTTTACTCCTTACTTTTAAAATGCAGACCTACAAAGTACAAATCTCGCAGATCCAACGATTTTAATTAGTATATTTGTTTCTCTGGCCGAACTAACTTCATTTAAAAACAGCCAATCAAATCCCCATCAATGGAAAATGAACCCGCCCATACCCATGCTGATTGGTCCTTGTGGAAGACTAGAAAGCAGGGATCTTTGATTAAACACCTGCTATCAGAAGAATAGACAAGTCAGAAAAAAGGTTTTTACTTTTACTTTTTAGTACTTAAGTACATTTAAAACTAAAAGTAGAAACTTTTTTACTTTTACTCGAGTGTATTTTTAGCCAGATACTCTGACTTTCACTTGAGTACGATTTTGAGACGGTACCCATACTTTACCTTAAGTATAATTTCTGGGTACTTTTTACACCCCTGCTCTTTAGACAAGTGTGTTTATAGCATATTCTACACAAGTGTGTTCTAGCGTACTCTTTACGCAAGTGTGCCGTAGTGTACTCTTTACACAAGTTGTAGCGTACTCTTTCTTTACACAACTGTCTGTAAAGTCTACTGTAAGAGTTATACTATGTTCAGGGTCATTTTCATTGTGCCTTTTTTTTTTTTTTACTTTATTTTTTAGCGTTTATCGCTTTTTCTGGTCAAGCATGACCGACAGAAACAGGTTGAAAATGGGATGTAGAGCAGGGGAAGACATTCTGAGAAATGACGGCGGGTCCGGGAAGCGAACTCGTGTCCCCCAGATCCGTGACGAGCACGGTTTTCCCCGACGCAGAAATAGCGCCGAGATATGCGGTGAGCTACGGGAGCTCCCCCCTTCATTGTGCCTTTTTGTTTTGTGTCATTTATCTGTGTAATTTTAGCCACCAGTGGTTTTGTGAAGACACTGGAGCCCCATATTGACTACACACACACAATCACGCACAAAGTGGCCCCTAGTGTCACATAGCCATAATCTACGATGTGGGAAAACTGGTCTCCTCATGATGGTCTGGTCTCTCTCTCACTCTCTGGAGATGGACACGCAGGACGAGGGGCTGAGAGGATGTGAGAGCAATGTCTGCAGGGCAGTGGGACAAAAGACATCTTTGTGAGGGGACACATGGAGGGAGGGGGGGGGGGGTTGTTGAGGCGGTGACAAGGGATGACCACGAACAAGTGTAAAACAGTGCTGGTCCGACACACCCAGCTGTAAAGAGGGCTGCCAGTCTGTTCTCTCTTTGACCCTCTCTCTCTCACTCTGTCTCCCCCTCTCTCTTTCTCTCTGAGTCATGATTCCATTTCTCACAAAGGCCCCCTTTAGATAGAGTGGCCTTTTATTTCACAACAGGCTGAGACTGAGCTCACGGAACCCATGGTGATTGTTTCCATAGATCTCCACGTTTCTCTCTCTCTCTCTCTCTCTCTCTCCCTGCACCAGATCTGGAGATCTGCCCACTCAGACGACTGCAGACAGATGAAGATAAAGCTGCTCTCAGGGAGCGAGGGGGGGCGGGGGGGTAGGGCGGGCCATACTTTTTTGGAAAATCAATCGAGTGGGGTGTCTAAAATATGTGTTTTTTTGTGGGGAATTCAAATATGGGATTTTTTTTCTAATCGGATAACTCCTACCTACATTGTTTTGGATTTCAAAATGGCCGATTTGACCATTTTTCACCCCTTGGCCATACATAGATGCCAACATGAATCTGAAGGAAATCCTAACATGCAAGGTGTCTAAATGCTGTGTTTCTTAATGGGGAATTCAAATATGAGTTCATTTTTGGGATAGGATAACTCTAACCTACATCATTTTGGATTTCAAAATGGCCGATTTTACCATTTTTCACCCCTTGGCCATACATGGATGCCAACATGTATCTGAAGGAAATCCTAACATGCAAGGTGTCTAAATGATGTGTTTCTTAATGGGAAATTCAAATATGAGGTCATTTTTGGGATAGGATAAATATAACCTGCATAATTTTGGATTTCAAAATGGCTGATTTTACCATTTGAACCCATTGGTATTGTATTACAAAATTGCAAAGATAAAAAATATATGGGAAATCATTTATAATGACAAAGCCATCAAATTTATTAACAAGTGAACTGTATATAACTGGATACAACTCCAAAGATCAATAATAATAATAATACTAACAATAATAAATTGTATTTGTAATGCACACAAACACCTAAGTGCTAAATCTCGATCTCCTGACTTCTTGAACTTTGCCAGGTTCCAATATCTTGATTGGACTCATTCTTGGATGGCAAGATCTCCTACTGTACTGCTTTAGCCACCAACCTACAAACACAAACTTAAAGTCAACGTCAGCCATAAATAGGTGAGCTCTTTCCAGAACTACTCAGCAGAAACCTCTGTAACCATTTTAACAAACGTCTCAATGTATTGAGAAAATCCATGGTGCTCCATCTATCCTCTATCTTCTTAAAACATTGGAAAGGCAGGGGATAGAAAAGAAGGCAGAGAAAAGGAGAAGGGGCAAAGAAGAAAGCTTTGCAGCAGCAGACAAGGTTGCCAGGAAGGATGTTGAGAGCTTCCTTACAGTCCCTGAAGTTGAGCTCATTCCTGAAACTGACCCTGCAGCTTCAGCAAAGCTACGGAAAAATTATGATGAGATTCCAAACATCGCCCTTGCTAGTGTAAGGTATGGCATAGGTCTAAGGCCAACTGCAGCTATAGCAACTGCAGCTCTGATTGATGCAGGACTCATCTTAGAAGATGACACAAGTAAAGTGATTGATAAGAACAAGGTTAAGAGAGCACAAGAAAAGTTGATGCAAGAGCTGGGGGAAGAGTTTGAGGAGAAGTGCAGGGAGGAGGGGGGGATCTCCTGTATCCTCTTTGATGGGCGGATTGACATGACCAATGTGATGATGGAAGCTGAGGGCAGTGACCAATCTTTTCCTGCAAAGATCAAGGAAGAACACTATAGTGTTGCTAGTGAGCCTGGCAGCAACTATCTGTTCCACTTTACACCAGAGAAAGCAACTAAAGAGGAGTCCCATGCAGAGAAGATTGCTAAGGTCCTGTTTGCCTGGCTGAAAGAGAGAGGTTCTGATAAGACCTTGTGGGCCATTGGAGGAGACTCGACCAATGTCAACACTGGAGTGAAGGCAGGTGTAATGCAGAAGCTGGAGCTGCACCTGGGGAGAAAGCTGGTCTGGTTGGTGTGCAACCTGCACACTGGTGAACTTCCACTGCGCCGTCTCATTGTTGAAGTTGATGGGGCTACTCTGTCAGACAACAAATTGTCTGGGCCAATAGGACAGTTCCTTGATTCTGTTACAGACTTGGAGATCAATCCTAACTTCACCAGGATCTTTCTTGGCCCTCCGCTGATCAAGCTGCCTGAGAAGATCATTCAAGATCTCTCAACTGATCAACACTATGGCTATAAGCTGGTCTGTGCAATCAGGGATGGAGTGCTTTCTGCAAGGCTGGCTCTGCTGGAGATTGGACCGGTAAACCACAGCCGCTGGCTCACCACAGCAAACAGACTCCTCAGGCTCTGGGTGTCAAAGCATCAACTTAAAAGAAAGAACCTGAATAATCTACAATGCATTGTGGAATTCATCATTGGAGTGTATTATCCATGTTGGTTCAACATGAAGGTCAAGCACTCCTGAATCGAAGGGCCTAGGCACATCCTGTTTCAGCTGGACTGCCTCAAGTCTCAGAGGAAGGAGGTGCTGGATGTTGTGATGCTAACTGTGAGAAGATCTGCTTGGTATGCCCACAGTGAAGCCATCCTTCAAACACTGCTGTGCTTTGAGGATAAAAAAGAGAGAATTGAGGGGGTGGAGAGAATCCTGGCCATCAGGGGAGAGGGGGATCCAGACACTCAGCTGGGAGACTCCTGTGTCAGGATCAGAAGAACACCTCACATCAATAGTGACGCTTCCAGCATTGGTGGCTTAATCAGCTGGTCAGAAGATTTGTCAGAGCCACCTCTCACCTGCTCCCTAAGCACCTCCGAGGTGAAGAACTTAATCAACACCCCCATGGAGGTTCTCGACTGGCCTTGCCACACACAAAGCATCGAGAGGGTTGTTAAAATGGTGACTGAGGCCTCTGCTAAGTACTTTTCACAAGAAAAAAGGGATGGAGGGATCAGGGCTCAGGAGACCAGCAGGAGGCTGATGTCCAAGAATGAATCCAAGCAGGACTTGTGCAACCTGATCAAATTTAAGAAGATAGAGGATTGATGGAGCCCCATGGATTTTCTCAATACATTGAGACGTTTGTTTAAATGGTTACAGAGGTTTCTGCTGAGTAGTTCTGGAAAGAGCTCACCTATTTATGGCTGACGTTGACTTTAAGTTTGTGTTTGTAGGTTGGTGGCTAAAGCAGTACAGTAGGAGATCTTGCCATCCAAGAATGAGTCCAATCAAGATATTGGAACCTGGCAAAGTTCAAGAAGTCAGGAGATCGAGATTTAGCACTTAGGTGTTTGTGTGCATTACAAATACAATTTATTATTGTTAGTATTATTATTATTATTGATCTTTGGAGTTGTATCCAGTTATATACAGTTCACTTGTTAATAAATTTGATGGCTTTGTCATTATAAATGATTTCCCATATATTTTTTATCTTTGCAATTTTGTAATACAATACCAATGGGTTCAAATGGTAAAATCAGCCATTTTGAAATCCAAAATTATGCAGGTTATATTTATCCTATCCCAAAAATGACCTCATATTTGAATTCCCCAAAGAAACACATCATTTAGACACCTTGCATGTTAGGATTTCCTTCAGATTCATGTTGGCATCCATGTATGGCCAAGGGGTGAAAAATGGTAAAATCGGCCATTTTGAAATCCAAAATGATGTAGGTTAGAGTTATCCTATCCCAAAAATGAACTCATATTTGAATTCCCCATTAAGAAACACATCATTTAGACACCTTGCATGTTAGGATTTCCTTCAGATTCATGTTGGCATCCATGTATGGCCAAGGGGTGAAAAATGGTCAAATCGGCCATTTTGAAATCCAAAACAATGTAGGTAGGAGTTATCCGATTAGAAAAAGAATCCCATATTTGAATTCCCCACAAAAAAACACATATTTTAGACACCCCACTCGATTGATTTTCCAAAAAAAAAAGTATGGCCCGCCCTACAGACAGGATTGAGAAGGACCTCATTCATGCATAGAGAAGGACTGCGGTTTGCTTCGGGAAGAGAAAGGAACTTTCAGCGATGTTTATGATGGATGACTGAAGGAGGGAGATGTATTGTATGGTTGAAGGGTTGTATGGGTAAACTTTTTGTTTTTTATTTTTTAAACCCAGGCCCTAGTCAGATATTGTCAAGCATGATGTTGATGGAATTCAAGACATAATTTCACTGAACGCAGTATTGAGAAACTGCATCCTCTCACCAGGCTTCGAAGGGGCACTCTTCCTACTATACTAATAGTGTCTTTACTATTATGCACTCATCTATTATGCACTCATCACTGCAGCACCCAAGTTTCAGCACTGTTTTTGAACATTGTTACTCAGTTGTAAGAGTCGTACCCTTCCTGCAGATTTGCCGTACAGAACTTGTAAGTCGCTTTGGATAAAAGCGTCAGCTAAATGACTAAATGTAAGTGTTTTAGCCTTCAAAACCATGACACATGTCCTTTCTCAAAACTGAAAGCTAACTGTATAATCCGATGTGTCTTCATATGTTCTACTGAGGAAATGTTTGACTCAGAAGTTATGATTTTCATAGGCCAGTTATGCATGTAACCAGGCAACCTAAATAACACAAAGCCTATGAATTATAACATTAAACATAATGTTTGATACAAATGTACGATACATCATATCAAAAGTTTCAAAAGAATTTCATCACTTAGATACTCATTATAATGTTTGATATAATGTACGGTTTTGCAACAATTTCCTTCCTATTTTGGGAGGATGCAGGCAGCACAGTGCTGAATAGTTTCTCAATAATAAAGAAATCTGTGAAAATACTTGTCAACATCACGCCAGACAATGAAGAACCCGTCCTTTAATGCTCTGAATAGCTATTGAAACTGAAAAGTGGACATGGGAGTGTTGATAATTAGCTAGCAGTTGTCCTCTTCATCTCCCAAGTGATAATTGTCCATGCGACGAGAGTGATGTCATGCTATGTGAAGCATGTCACACTAAGCCCTTTGTCTGCACATACGTCCAAACACACATACCCCCATAAAGCTACAGACATGTCAGAATTCCACGTAAGCTGCAACGCCGCGGTTTAAAGTGCTCTCTGCCATCGCTCTTCTTGATCTGGTCACCTGAGTTATAGCCCTGCTGCCTGGCGCCTTGCGCTCAGACTGTCGCTGGGACTCGGGATGCACGTGCACACACACACACACACACACAAACGCATCGCAGACAAAAATATTAGTTTGGCCCCAAGAGTGCTACCCTGGGTGAGCCCACTTGTCCCCTGCGTTCGCCCTGCATCGCCGTCCCTTATGGATGGACGAGGGCCGGCGATGTCTATCTTGTACATGGCAGCCATTGGACACAGCTTGATATGTGAATTCCCAGAGCTGAGGCATGAACAGCTGGGCATCCATACGCCATGTCGCGTCATACGGAGGATTAACGGTGGCGTTGTTTTGTTTCCCGGAACTTTAGACCGCGTTGACATACATGACGTTACATGTGGTTTTAAAACAAAAGTCGCCTGTTAGTGTGGACAAGGGATATATTTGGATGGTTTAAATTCCAACTGGATTGACAGGAGGAGGTACTGACAGCCAGGTCAAGGCAAGCATAGAGCTGCAGTGCTGAGGTACATCCAGTTCATGTTGTTTGTTTTTTTTGTTTTTTTTCCACACCAAGCACTAGAGGAAAAACCTGTTCCCGAGGCAGATTGTTTTGGGGTCAACGAATGCGTGGTTGGTGGAAACATACTGATCCTACTGCGCTGGTTGAAAAAGATACCAATCAATGAGTTGTCACAGGCACGACAGAGGCGTGCATAATGCATTTAGGCCAGAACATTGGTCTTACGTAAGGAAAACAGCTTGACGGCAACCACACAATCTACCTTAACCTTTGTGCAATTATCCGTGGTCTTTGCCGGGAAAGTGTGACGAGCTTTGTGTCTGCTACCCACACATAATGCCTCCTGTTCTCCCGGGAAGAAGAAGAGGTTAGTAGATGAGGACTTCACTTCATCTTCCAACTCCTGCCCCCCCCCCCATATCAGTACTCTGGCTTGAATCCAGACAAGTCTGTACAGGACACTGTGTTTCTGACAGCCGTTCCTGGCACATACACATACAAAGACACACACGCACTAAACCAGATGAAGTGGAGTGTGTGATTTGTGTGTGTGTGTGTGTTGTCACCCCCCCCCCCCCCCCCCCCCCCAGCACACGTTAGCTGCCTTCAAACGGTGAGGAGCCATCATCAGATCCCCCCCCCCCCCACGCACGCCCACTGAGGGAACAGCTTGTGGCTTGTGACTCATCCACTCATTGTATTACAGACCTGGAGCAACGATATTAGCCCCGGATGACTTACACCTCCATGGGTGGGAGCGGTTCGGATTAGCGATAAGAGAAATGTTTTTTACTTAAAATACTGCTGATGATAACGGCTAATAATAGCCAATGCTAATAATAGCCCTGTGACTAGTGGGATAACGCAGCGAGAGGCGCCTCTAATAACAGATAATGCACGGTTTTATTAACGACCTGGCCCTCCTCGAAAGTAAACACAGTGGGATCGAAGGCTGAATAGCGGTGGAAGACGGCCAAGCGTTTATATATTAGGAATCCATTAGTGGCGTTAACTGTTTGTCTGCGTGGCCCGAGGCTCTTAAAGGCTCCCACTGAGCGCTGCTTAAGAGACCCGGCACCCCGTCAATGAACCAGGTGGTTGAATGGCTGTTTGGAACAAGTTCACTTGTCACACTGGATACTGGTCACATTAATGTACCTGTCAATCATGTCGTCTGTCAGCTGTCGTCTTATCAGCATAGGAACAGAAGACGCAGAGAGAGACCGCTGTCAGAATTCACAACAATTTGAATCCTTAATTTAGTAGTATTTAATTGTATCATGAAATGTTTTCTCCATACGTGGAGCCCCCCTCCCCCGAGTCACAGTGACATCAGGGCCTTGTGGGCTCCGACCTTGTGCTGGCTTAATTTCACCATGTGCCTTGTGGCTGTTTGGAACACTGCAGTAAGATATATTGCAACGAGGACGTTGAACATGTCGTAGATAAGATTACAGCTGCTTTTCACCGTGGCTATTTTCCTCCACCTCATTTAACAAGTCATTGTTCGAGGAGAAACTAGCTTTGTGGCAAAAGCACAGAACCACCGATGTCTCCCGTTAGCAGCATGTCATGTTATCCACACTGGCGAATGACGTCAAATAGAATAACAACGCACTGGGTCTCATGGTGCGGTTTCACACACTCTGGGTTAATCCACATTAGTTACCCCTCTGTCACTTGAGGTACCTCCCTGACCAAATTCTCCTGCCCGAGGTGTTCCAAACTCACAAAAAACACTGTAGTCCGATATGTGTTGATTTCTAGTGCTTTCTCTACACATGTGTCTATGTACTATCTCTGTTTATTGTGAAAAGGAAACATGTTTCCGTTGCCTTTTTAAGGCTGTATTACGGGCCCCCCGAGATCCGATGACCGGCCGCCTCGCCCATGTACCGCTCTCCCTATTCTGGACGACAGTGGTAATTTGTCACAAGCTCCTTGTGATGTTATCGACAAGCACTTCACTGCCAAACTGTACATGCTGGCGGAGGGAGTGAGAGGCCCTTGCTGATATAACATTACCAGGATCCCCTTTCCAAAGATGCTTTGTTTTGGTCCCTGTAGCTTTTATAGGGCCGAGTCCCCCCCCCCATTCCATTCATTGTGCTAAGCTAGGCTAACGTGCAGCCAGATAGCTTTCTACTGAACGCACAGAGAGACAACTGGTATCTATCTTCTTGTCTCTCTCTGGAGAAGATGGTACAGCGAATTTTCCAAAATGTTGGCCTGTTCCTTTAAGTTGCCTCAGACCTCAGTAGACGGAAACTAAACTGAGGCTGAACTTGTGGTCTGGTAGTCGTCTCTCCCTCCCCCTCCCCAAAATCTGCTCTCATCCTCTTGCTGTTTAAACTATAACCTGTTGCTCTCGTCCAAGTATTGACCTGTGTGCTTTGTGGTAAAAGTCAATATTGGGCTTTAGTTTGGGAGATTGCACGCAATAGGACAGTGGCGCTTTGTAGTTAACTAATGCTTATGTAACTGGACTGTAAAATCAGACTCTTGTGTATGTTTTTGTAGAAGCTCCAGCTTATAACTCACTTCCTTTTTTCATTTGATTTAGTTTATGTACGTCCGCACCTATATCCTGTCAGTCTTTTCTGAAAGTCAGTTTAGCCTATTTGCTTGTCACAGTACTGAAACTAAGCTAGTCGACAACGTGTTGACTGCGGTTTTGTTACCTCAAGATTATGGAGAAACATGAGCGGACGTGCTGCCATTTTGTGCCGTGGGATTATTTCTTATCAACGAGTTCCATTGATTCCTAGAAATGTGGACCGTTGGCCCGTTCAGAGTGCTTAAAAGGAGACGTGAGCAACAACAGCTACAGGAATTCCTAGAAGTTTTGCTCACAGGCACTGCACAGTTCAAGGTCTGGACCCCCCCCCCCCCCCCCCACACACACACACACACACAGTTCAACTGAGTGAGAAGCGCTGGTGGAGAAGGGAGTGATGTTGGTTGGGGATAATCTTGTATCCTAGCAGCCGTGCTGTACTTGCAGCTGTGCCTCCTTCAGCCCGGTGGGTGTGTGAGTGGGAAGGAGGCGGAGGGGGTTAGTGAGGACACAGCTGGGAGGAGACTGTTGTGTCCAGCGTTGCCCACTCTCCCTCCCTCAGTCTGTCCATCCAAACACACACAGACCCCTGGACTACTGAGCAGCCAAGACAGCTGGCACACTGACACACCGGTGCCCTCCTTTGCAGACACAAATGTACACACTTGGGTGCTTGTTGTGTGTAAATGTATGCATTTGCACGCACACGCGCATGCATGTATTTGCATGCACACACACACACACACACCCACACACTTCATGTGTTGCAACTCTGTATGCAGTGCTCAATAGGGGCATCCATCGATCTGTATCGATTTCAATGACCGACGATCCAACAGCATCGACGCAAAGTGAGAACATCGATCCACATCATCATCCTTATAATACACCCTTTATTCTAAAATTGTCATGTGGCACGTCTTGTGTCACCATTTCCATCCAAGTGCACCTCCTTCCTGAGCATTGAGACAGTGCTTGCACCAGGCAGATAATGGCACGCGGCCAAGGAAAAGACAATGAGGATATTTACTCCCCACGGGAATAAATCAGCAGTGTGGAAATATTTTGGATTTCAGGGAAAAGACCCAAAAACGTGTTTTGGACAGAGTGAGACAGGCTGTGTCACTCTCCCCGCCCCACAGCACGGTAGCAACCGCGGTTTTGAAAGAGAAGCAGACGTTCCTTGGAGTTTATAAGTGAGGAGGAGGGAGATGCAACTTTCCAGAGCTGTGAGACCAGAAAGTAAGATGATGTTTTTTTTCTTTTCTATTTGTAGTAATGTTTTATAAATATATCGTCTCATATCGAGTGCAGGGCCCTGAATTTAATTGAATCGTGGAAGACTTTGTGATATCAGCAAATAGTGTATTGTTGTCCAAAGAATCGTTGTACCTGTAATATCGTATTGTGATTAAACTTGTGTTTTACACCAGGGGCGTTTTTAGGGTTAGAAAACATTGGGGGCTTCAGCCCGGGGGGGGGGGGGGTGGAGTTTTTTTTTTTTTTTTTTTTTTTTTTTTAACGATCCGGGGCTAGGAGAAAAACATCCGGGGCTAAAGCCCCGGAAGCCCAGGGCTAACGACGCCACTGTTTTACACCCGTCAACCTCTCAACCAATACCAGCACCTCCACTCAAAACAGGGCCCTCATTCATCAACGTGACGTAGAAAATGTTCTATTTCCATACTTAAGCACAGAATTTAGAATGTGTGCACGCACAAAAAAAACGGGATTCATCACACGTGCGTACACGGGTCCTACGCACACCTGTCATGATAAATATCACCTTGGTCCTACGCCGAGGCTCGTGCACACTTTCACGTATTTGCATACCAGAACCGCCCCGATTAACCATATACGGTAATGGAACACCCCCATGAAATGTGGAAAAGTGGACTAACCCAAGCGAACTCTGAGAGACTTCACTGAGAGCGAGATTGATCACCGAGGTCCAACCCAACAACTTGAACGTATAATCTTCTGTGCGCCGGGAGCCAAGGATGTTGACTGACCCAGTCCTGCTACAGAACCAGCACATTGACAGAAATAAATGACAAGAGATGACCCGACATTAAGCACTGTAATGACTGAAATTAAATCAATTTCAGCACGCCAACTCTGCGCTCTACAATGCCTATTGTGTGCGCTCGTCATGAGCCCGTGGTTCTGATCAGAGTCATTATGGCTTCAGTGGATAACCCTGATCTACATTGTGATGTTTTAGATACCCCAGTAATAACATTACAATTGAATTAAATACAATTAGGCCTGAATGAGACTCCGGCCACCGGCACATTATCAGCCAAAATGCGCGTTTATTGATGGAGCAAACTCTGAGAGATTGTTCACAGAGGCGCTGCCGAACCAAGCTATAATATGATGTGTATAATATAATGTGTGTAGAGGCATATGATACAATCTATTTCGTTGTTGGTATTAGGTAGCATATGAATTACATATAATAGCAGCCAGCCTACATTATGCAACAGTAACTTGCGCATATATAACACACAGGCTGTGTGTTATATGCGCAAGATACTACAGCTAGATTAATGATCAAGTTAGTTTACTGTATGCAGGCTTCGCAGGGCTGTGTGACACAGCCCTGCGAAGCCTGCATACAGTAAACTAACTTGATCATTAATCTAGCTGTTGTATCTTTACGCTTATCAAAACATTAAATAATATGTATAGGCTAATAGGCCGCCTATATTCTCAAATGGCTTAATGGCTATCCGAGTCCTCGATATCCTCGCGGACGGACCAGTATTTATATGATCATATCATATTCATATTCATATCATAGTTTACTCTATCAGCCTACCAGCATGTAATACGTTCTTTGTTAGAACTCAACTCGTTATTATTTTGCGCATAGATTGCAGAAATACGGGAACGTTTTGATTTAGGCTTTGACACAGAATACAAGTCATGATATCACCCACACGATATATGCTCCGTGTCCAGAGCATGTATGCTTTTCATTCATGTAAGACACATTTATTGCAAGGGTTTTGTATACACATACACAACAAATAACCTCTGTCTGTTCTCGTTGCAATGCGTTTATATCGTGGGTGTTCATATGACTTGTATTCTGCTTACAGCTTCGGGGTTCCACTTATTACGTTTAACAATGGCAAAGCCTTTTAAATATAATCAAAACGTTCCCGTATTTCTGCAATATATGCGCAAAATAATAACGAGTTGAGTTACGCGGAGCGCAGTCAGTGCTTATTTCCGCGTTGTAAAAATATTCTACCACCGGGCGCCAACTACGCATGGTCCGACCTGTGCTTAAATATACGCACAAAGTCAAGCACAAGTTCAAATAGATAAATCCCACACTTTGCTTAGAAATGATCGTACGCACGGCTTAAGCACATATCTGTGCGTACGTCAAGTTGATAAATGAGGGCCCAGGTCTTTTAATGGTTAACTTCTCCTGGGGGCGTGGCTTTGACTATACAGATAGTTATTTGTGCAGAACTTGTCAACAGAATGCCTTTTTCACATTCTTCCCATGGAAAGGGAGAGCATCTCTGTACTTTCCTGAATTCTTACAGTAATGTGTGATGTGACGTCACTAATAGGATGAATCTATCATGGTCCAATAGACCTCTCACGCGTGTCATAATTTGTCTGCCCAAATAAGGGAGGGCGGCTCCTTCGGCATGGAAAAATTTATGGGTTATTAGACTAGTTTTGTCTGTGGTTCACTTCACACACGGGCTCTTTACCTTGGTCTTCTAATATTGATTTCTCTCACTGCTATGGCAGGGGATTTTAGAATCTATAAGTGGCAGCTTAAAAAAAGGGAAGAATTGCTAGCCAAAACTAGCTTAGCATTGCAGCTGAATTTGTATATCCATAGATCCTTGCATTCTCAATGAGGGTAAAGGTGTAGAGATGCTGCTCAGCCATTTTCAGTAGTTTATTGAACGATTTGGTGGGGGGAAAACACATTTGTACTAACTGTTATTCAATGTGGAAAATGTTAAGGGTTTAAAACACATCTTGAGCCTGAAGTGGGAGAAGCTAGTGTGCTCAAATGGGATTAAAAGTGGTTTGATGTAGAAAGTTGCTTGGTTAATAGTAGTAGGGCTGACCTTCGAAGGTTTTTTAGGCAATCGAAGCTTCGGGGCCGAGCTTCGATTTTAATTCGAAACTTCGAATTATATATATATTTTTTTGTATGATTTTTATTTTTTTTATCTTATGTTGTGGGACTTGTACAGCACTTTCGTAAACTTTGTCGTTTTTAAATGTGCTCTATAAATAAAGTGGATTGGATTAATGAATTAAGTAGCCCCTTTTGTGACTGTGACGCAGCCAACAAGGTTTCACTCGGCTGTGTGATTTAATTCAAGGTGGATCGCTGTTGTCGTTTGAACAACTTCAGATTTCATGGGAACTACCAATCCCGCAAATCAAGAATGTTTAAGATGAATGAAGTAAGATTTTGATTATTTGAAATATGGCCTGTGTAGACTAAACTATGCACAGAATTATGTCAAGTCTACAAGGTCCGGATTCTACATGGTCCGGCAATGTAGACCTTGTAGACTCCACTACAGACCAATTATCAGTGAATGTTCATGCATTTTTAAGAAGGGCTACTTCCACAAAAAAACAAAGAACTCACCAAAACATCTCAGTAGCACCTTATCTAAATGTTCTATTTCATATATGGAGATTCATATTTATTTATGTATTGCATGCATTTCTACATTTTATTTCCTATTTTGTTTATTCATCCCAGTATCTTTCTTTCTTATGTGTGGAATTCTACAAGGCATGTACCGGTAGGTGTATATGTGTTTGAGGATGATATCCTTCAAACAGGCAATAGTGATGATATAATTTGGGCAGTGCTGAGCTGGGTTACTTTCCTCCAGTGTATTTGTCCCCCGGCCCCACCCAATGGCCCTATATATGCGTGTGCACGCGGCACACACACACACACACACACACAAAAATCGTAGTAAAAAAAAAAAAAAGTTGAATTCTTTTTGATTTTGATTATTTTTTTACTTCGATTTTTTTTTAATGTTTGAAGCTTGTGCCATCGAACAAAGCTTCAAAGTATTTAAGACAGCCCTAAATAGTAGTAACCAAGGAAGTCTTATGATCATCATCATTCTAAATGGAGAACAGGTGAGAAATGGGTTCATGTGACCCTGTCCTGTTTTGGTTAAAAGTATTTTTGTAAGAAAATCTCTGACGTGTACAGTAGGGCTGCTCGTAGGGGTGTAACGATGCATCGATTAATCGAAATGCATCGATTCTAATGTGACGATTCAGCTGCATCGATTTGAAAATGTTAGAATCGATTATAATCTAAATTAACCGAAAATAATATATATATATATTTATTAAAAAATTTTTAATGTTTTTTCTTTTTTTTTATTGTTTTTATTGACCTATAGTCCATTCATGCTGAGTGAATCAGTTCCCCCAGCCACATTTGTGTATTAAATTTTTTTTGGGGAATTAACTGATCGTTGTGAGGTCGCATCATTACACCCCTAGCTGCTCGATTAAAAAATCATAATCACAATAATTTTAGATTGTCATTAAACACTCATTGATATGAGAACGTCATATGACGATGACTATTTGTTTTAACCTTCTCTACCAAAGGCTGCCTTTCTGTCATCTTCTATAAGTTACCAAAGACGTTTCAGAATATCTAGAGAAACGCGCAGTGGAGCCTCCCTCATCCCTCAAGTTGAAACTGTTTGCACTTGGGGGGGGGGGGGGGGGGCAGAACGCACCCCTGTGAAGGAAGGGTGCGCTGCATTTACAACACAGGACAAAATGAGAGCAACATGGCATGTGGCACAATGATAGTTTTATCTCGATCTTTATCTTGTTTTCATGATCGTGGGAAGCCAAAATCGTAATTGAAACTTGGATTAATCGCCCAGCCCTAGTCTACAGTCAATTCTGCCAAAGAGTTAATTCTCCTTCTTTCTTGAGGTCCATAAGTCATCTTGCTGCCGTTAACTCCTGTTAATCACTATTTCATGGTTTTGCAAGTTAGGATGAATCATTGCCCCGTTCTTCATCTCAAATTTGACAGAACACACATAAGCGGGGTCAAAGGGTGAGAAACAGTCTCTGTGTGTTGTAGACACTTTCTGGGGACAGGGGGGAAGATTCATGGAGACCCCTAATGGAGGGTGAGCGGAAAGCATCTTTAGTTCTCTCCAAGGCAAGCTATTAAGAGAAGAGGGATCAGATGTATCCTCGTTTGGGATTCAGTTGAAGATTTGCCAGTCTGAGGTAACATGAGGATGGGGATATTGAAGAAGATGGAAGAACGAGGACTGTAATCCTTTGATCTGGAGGAAATTTGTTGGTTGAAGGGGAACGAAATGGAGAGGATGATTTGAGGAGACGGTTATTGTTGGCTTTAGATCTCCTTGAATAGCTGGGAGATTTGTCTCATGTTTGGGAAAACATTCATGTGCGACGTATTAATATAGGATCTGATCTGACAGATGTGAGGCCCGGGTCCAAACGTATCTAGCCTGGTGGAATTCACTCCAGTGTTTCACAAATCTTTACTCGATAGCCTCACAGGTCGCATGAGACCAATTTTGGTTTGGCCCAAGCCATGACGCAAACAGAGCTCCACTTCCAGATGGCTGCAGCCCAAGTTGGCAAGACGGGGTCTCCCCCCCTCTTTCTCGCTCTCTGCAACATTCTGATCTTTATAAGGAATGGTTTCTTTCCCATTCCTGTGTCAGTAATTACAGATATCATAAATAACAGCCATGATGTTGATCTTTGCATTACAGCAGCACTACTGAAACAAAGTCTTGCAAAGTGTTGTCTATTTTTATCTCTGTGGTAACACACAAGCCGCATTTTCGGCGCTATTGCCGACCTTGGCCTCTTTTTTGTGATCAGAGATGAGCATCTGGGCTCTTTGACATTAGTTTCTGGAAGACGAGCTCCAGATGCTGCACACAAAGGTCAGCTGTTGGAGAGACCACCCCCCCCCCCCCCTCCCTGTCAACAACGGAGTCCCCAGAGCCTGAGTGTCGGTTTAGGGGAGAACGCGCGCTGGCCGTTCACCTCTCAACTTCTGCCGTAGTCTGATGAGGGGGGGGGGGGGGGGGGGGGATACGTGCTGTAGCCGCTACTAAGTGGATCCGGTTAACATCCGACTTCGTTGGAACAATGTATTGTGTTGTTTCTTGTTGCTAATGAAGGGTGTTGGTTGAGTTATTAATGGGGTGTTATCTTTCCCTGAAGCTGAAGTTATTTATTGTCCGTCCCCGTCCCCCCCCTCTGAAGCCGTTTTCAAATATTGAGTTCTTGGACGTTATTCAATGTCTTTGTTGGTCAGAGACTCACCGTCTCTATGCCACAGTCATCAGTACCGTGTTGGACTCCTCACTGCGCTGTCGGAGTTAGTGATGAGATGTTCAGTAGGCTCCCACCTCACCTCCCCAGTGGAGAAGCCAGTACTACTACTGTACAATAGCCTTGACTGCAATCTCATCAGCCAGATTTGGGCTGATATACAGTAAATGATCCCGTGCTGGACTTCAACAGGGGAAGCAGTGGAAGGCTATTCTTCCGCCACGTTGCACATTATTGATTGATCATTTATTGATTAACAGGCTGTGACAGCCATAGAATAAGGTTTCTATTTGAATGGATAGGGATCCTGGTTCTGAGAGCCTGCTCAGTGTGCTGTGTGGGAGAGGAGTGATATTATTAAAGCCAGGATGGGTTTGCTGTGTGTGTTGGCCAAACGAAAAGCTTTTATATCCCTCGTCCCTTCCCCTTCCTCTCTTTCTTACTTTCTTTCTTTATCTCTCTATCTCTCCGCTTTGCTCAATAAAACACCTTGGTGAGAGCCGCACCTTATAAAGCCAATGTTTGGACTCTTTTCAACTTTTCTGTCAAGAGTTGTTCTGCTTAAGTAAATGTTGAGCGTGGCTCAACTTGGGGAAACCCAGCGGCTCTGGAGGAGAGCGGCCCTGTGGCATCAGCGAGAGCTGACTAAGTCCGGCTTAGTGGCCATTATGAGCGCAGAGAGAGAGACTGCTCCTCTGCTCTCTCTTTTCACCTCTCTCTCTCTCTCTCTCTCTCTCTCTCTCTCTCTCTCTCTCTCTCTCTCTCTCTCTCTCTCTCTCTCTCTCTCTCTCTCTCTCTCTCTCTCTCTCTCTGTGAAGAGGGGAGCGCCGGCCTGACCGGCGGTCTGTGCCGCTGGATTAACCCGCCGGGTGATGAGAGACCAGCGGCAGACACAACAGACTCCACCATCAAAGGGCTGTCAGTCCAAATAGAGCCACACACGCATGGCTCACAAGGTTCGGTTCAACACTTCTGTGCCCCTTCCCGTCTTTAATCTCCAGACTATGCGGTGACCTGACATTCACATACTGTAAACTCACACTTTTTGATACCATTACATTGAGTCGTTCAGTTCAAATACGGTAACCCTGTCCCTGACATGCTGTTGGTCATATGGCTCAATAAAATATTGCATTTGCATGTGCAATTGAGTTTGCATCTGAAGTCCGGTTGTGTGACATGTCAGTGTGATATGTCAGCTGTATACACTATGCATGCTGTTTCCCAACTATCAACAACTTATCAAAGTTATATGGCCCTCTATCTCTGACGGGCCGCTTAAACAAGTTATCTGGCCTCACTTAACTCCGTTGGGCACCATCTGTGGAGGATTAATATGATCAAGTTGTATCGGAGCCTTTCCAATACCAGTGTGTCGGGATTTCCACAGCGGTTTGTTACGCATTATGCAACTGGGACTTGTCGGGAAGCAAAGGCTTATCAATGATTTATGAATGCAGTAGCCCTCATCACTAATTGACCGACAATGTGGCACGTGTCCAATGTTGTGGTCTGGTCAGAGTGACTGGGCTAATTGGAATAGATGTTGTATCATGATGCTTGTGGGCCACTCCTTTGTGCACGCTCAACACACGCACACACACATAAACGCATACACGCTAGGGCTGGGCGAATTAACGATAACGATAATAATGGCGATATATTTTAATAATTGACATCGGGATTTTTTCCCCCCGCAGATTGAGTGATATGATATCGTTAACAATATCGTTATCGCAATATCATTTTTGGCCATATCGCCCACCCCTAATACACGCACACACACAAACATACACACACAAACCCACACAAACATACACAAACACGCACACACACAAACACACGCACACACACACACACAAACACACACACACAAGCACACACACACACACACACACACACACACACACACACACACACACACACACACACACACACACACACACACACACCTGATCTTCAATAACCTGTCTGACAACTTTGATCTGAAGCCTTGAAAAGTGAGTTGACTGGCGGGTCTGCATCAGCCGTTCTTCAGTCGTCATCATCACCGGGAGGAAAGAAGGAACAACACGCTCCTTTCCCCTGAAGACCTGGATCAGGCGACATGGTGGGTCTGAACACATACTCATGATGTCACACACAGAAAGATGCACATATTAGATCAGTGGTTCTCACCAGATTTAGAATACATTTAGCCTCCATCTAAGAAGGTTGCTGTATATGACTCAGTCCAGAATCCATAGCTGTCTGTACTGTAGTTGAGGGGCCAACAGTGGAGAAAGTGGAACCTATCATGAGTCAGGATTGTTATATAGTCAGGGCGACAGTGGCTCAGGAGGTAGAGTGGTCGTCTGGTAATCTGAAGGTTCCCGGTTTGATTCTGGGTCCTCCTCCCGGCAGCGTGTCGAAGTGTCCTTGAGCAAGACACTTAACCCCTAACTGCTCCCGATGAGCAGGTCGGCACCTTACTCTGCTGTCTGTGTGTGAGTGAATGGGTGAATGTGAGACATGAGTTGTAAAAGCACTGGATAAAAGCGCTATATAAATGCAGTCAATTTACCATTTATATAATATATCACTGGACTAACGAAATTCAATAGATTCCAAGTTCTCCCCCCCCCAATACCCTCTCATTGACCCCTGGGGGTCCCCAGACCCCACATTGAGAACCAGTGTATTTAGACACCGCTCCCTCCCTGCCTGCATCAGAGCCACATACTCAACGGTGTGTGTTTACTGCTGCAGCTGCAACACATCGCACTGTTTATTTTCTGTTTACCGCCACCGTCTTCATCTCGCCGGGGCACTTTGTTCCCCCATTTGGAACGAGCGGCTGACCACCCAGCCGATGCTACGCCCGCCCCTCGTCTCCGGATGAAAACAAGTCTGGGACGGACCCGCCAGCCACTGCCCTGTGTTAATGGGTGTCGTGTTTAGCCTGTTCGAGGTCCCCTGCTGTGTTGTGACAACACGCCCCATGTGTATACAGTGTAAACCTCACAGTCTCCCACAGTGGAGAGAACATGAACCTGTCGTTGGCCTGAAAACTATGTTTGAGCTGCTGGTTTCCCCCCCCCCCCCCCCTCTTAAGTTATTAGGTAGTTGTGATCAGCAGCCTGCATTCTCCTTAAAACATGATTATTTGTCGACAGCTGTGTTTTAAACGGCTAGAACTGGACTGAAAACCGGACTGAAAACCTTGTGGGTGTGTTGTGTTGTGGGTATGTGAGTTGTCTTGTTAAAAATTATAATATAGAGGTATGTATGAAAAAGATTATTAACCCTTTCACCACCACACTACAAAGGGTAGCCATACTACAGACGGTTAACCCTTTCACTGCCACACTACAAAGGGTTAACCTTTCACTACCACACTAGAGACGGTTAACCCTTTCACTACCACACGACAAAGGGTTAACACTTTCACTACCACACTACAGAAGGTTACCCTTTCACTACCAAACTACAGATGGTTAACCCTTTCACTACCACACTACAATGGGTTACCCCTTTCACTACCACACTACAAAGGGTTACCCCTTTCACTACCACACTACAAATGGTTAACCCTTTCACTACCACACTACAGGTTACCCTTTCACTACCACACTACAGACGGTTACCCCTTTCACTACCACACTACAAAGGGTTACCCCTTTCACTACCACACTACAAAGGGTTACCGGGCCCTTTCACTACCACACTACACTACTACTTTTGGATCGAGTGAAAGGACTCCTTGCTTGTAAAAACTGCGATTTAAGTTTTTGCTAAAATAGATCCCTTTTTCGGGGCGCTCTAGGCCTAACAAAAATAATGGGTTGGTTCCGGTTGCCGACCGACCCTGCCGATTTAGGTGCGACCCAATTTATTTTATGAGTTTAAAAAAGATATATATTAAAAATATATATATATATATCTGAATTTTAATTTTTTTTTACAATAAAGTTTCATACAAATCTTAGTCAAACCTTTAGTATTATGGATATTAAACATGCTGGCAGAGTACATGCATCCATGTTGTTGTGAACATTTTAATTAAATAAAGAAATTCCCTATCCATAGTCGCCGTGGGAAAAAATAAAATCAAAAATAAAATAATATAAATTCCCTACCTACCCATGGCCTTAACTGACAACCAACAGGAACCAAACAATATTTTTTGTTATGCCCTAGTAGCACACCATGTATCGTGCTGCGTCGCGAAGCGGCCGACCCGGGTTCGACTCCTGGACCCGGCGTCCTTTGCCGAATGTCTCCCCCGCTCTGTCTCCCGTTCTTCTCTCTCTCTCTACCGGACTGCCCGGTAGAACAAACAAATAAAAAATCTACAAAAAAAATAAAATAAAAATAATTTTAAGATCAATTTTTAAGATCAAATGACAGCGACTCATGCATGAAAATATGCAATGGATAGACAACCAGCCATAGATAATGTATCTGTGTGTGTCTCTCTCGCTCTCTTGCTCTCTCTCTCTCATATATACACACACACACACAGGTTTGGTGACATACCAGCAGTGACTCATTAATGCTGGTACTGATGTTGAGATTTGAAGAGTCCTCCGGCTCAGTTACAATGTTATTATCAACACTCTGAATTGGGCCAACTGGCTGAGCTCTGTATATTTATTGTGCTTATTACATGTCTTTTTCTCATTATGGATGATATAATGTTAGTAGGAAACAGTCTTCCTGCTCCGGTCAAGGGTCAAGAGACTTTCCCAGGCTGGGGTGTGCTTTTGAGCACAGCGGGAATGTGTGTGTGCGTGTGCGTGTGTGTGCGTGTGATGTGTGTGTGTGTGCGTGTGATGTGTGTGTATATGTCTGTGTGTGTGTGTGTGTGTGTGCGAAGGGGAAGTCCAGAGTTCAAGGCTCCATTTCTGATGTTCTGTTTTGGGCTGTGGACGTGAGAAGAGATATCACCATCATACTGGCCCACAACACACACACACACACACATACACACAACATCACAGAGGAATGCTTTCGAGGTCAATGGCTCTACAAAGTTAACTGTAGGCTATATCTAAACTGCATTTACTCAAGCTGCAGATAATGTTGTTGCTCTGAGAGCCTGGTTATTCAGTCAGCATCGCTAACTCGACTGGGTACAAACAAGACCTAATCTGTCTCTCTGTGTCATCTAACTCTACTAGGTACACACAAGACCTAGTCTGTCTCTCTCTGTTATCTAACTCTACTAGGTACACACAAAACCTAATCTGTCTCTCTCTCTCTGTTATCTAACTCTACTAGGTACACACAAAACCGTCTCTCTCTGTAATCTAACTCTACTACAGTAGGTACACACAATACCTAATCTGTCTCTCTGTGTTATCTAACTCTACTAGGTACACACAAGACCTAGTCTGTCTCTCTCTGTTATCTAACTCTACTACTGTAGGTACACACAAAACCTAATCTGTCTCTCTCTGTTATCTAACTCTACTAGTAGGTACAAACAAGACCGTCTCTCTCTGTTATCTAACTCTACTACAGTAGGTACACACAATACCTAGGCTGTCTCTCTCTGTTATCTAACTCTACTAGATACACACAATAACTAGTCTGTCTCTGTTATCTAGCTTTACTAGGTACACACAATACCTAGTCTGTCTCTGTTAAATCTAACTCTACTATGTACACACAGTAGAGTTAGTAGAGACAGACTAGATCTTGTGTATCCCATAAGCTGTGGCATATACGTAGAACCTCATCCTGGATACTACAAACCTCATCCAAGATTTAGAGTATCAGGTTATCTGCTTGTAGCGCCGCTTGGTATGCTGATGGCATAGTGGAAGCATTGAGGCAACAAGCCGTCTGAGCAGCACGATAAGTCTTCTCAATCTGCGCAGCCGAAAAAATGACATTGTTTTGATGGTAGCATGGGGGCTATGTGAGGCACTTGTTAGACAAGGGGGCTAGGTTGCTAGCTAGTACTCCGTGGGGGAGGGGGGGGGGGGGGTGCAGCCATTATCATCCATTATCATCCATGCCTTCTACATCCAGGTGAGAGAGGCCAGGGAGGGGGACATTGGTAGAATGGCTTAAACAATCCAAGATTTAGCTCTTCCATGCAATCCGAGAAGATAGGAACCTTCTGTCTTGCCGATGCAGGAGCCTGTGGGCGATCATTTCTCTTAGGGGCAGGAGGCAAGGAAGGCCACTCAATCCCCAGGCGCCTAGCAGCAAGCTGGCACAAAACGTGAACGGTTTTGACGCGGGGGGCTGGACCAGCAGTTGCCCCGAGGAGACAAAGGCTAGCCTGCGCTGCCTGGAGGGACCTCATCCTCGCCCTCTGACACCATGTCCGAAGGAGAAATTATCATGGGGTCCTGTTGGATTTTCTTATCCCGGTTGAGGTTTTAGAGAATGGACACACGCCAAAGGCGAGTGACAGAGCGCACGCACCACCTTATCCAACAGAGCCGCTTTTGCGTGAATAACTCCCAGACAAACCAAACGGGCATCGTGTGGGTCCTTAAGCATTTGGACAAGAGCCTCCAACTATGGTCCTGAGTAGCCATGCTAACTACTAGTGCAACTCAGTTTTTGCTAGCAAGCAAAAAAGATAGGCGTAATCCTTCAATCAGCTGGATGAAGAGCGGAAAGAATGAGCTGTTTAGTCATGGCATTTGTAACCGAGCCTTAATGTGCACGGTTGCACTGCTCGGTCACACGCAACCGGGGTTTTGGAACACTGCAACCGCGGCCTTTGAAAACCGGAGTCAAGGGTGAAGTTTTGCGCGCATCCCGGTTACAGTGGTTGCGAGCGTGTGGGCATAGTAACTGAGGCTATTTCCAGTGTTTACGGCAGAGCTGTCGCAATTATTTCCCATGTTTACGGCAGACTGTCGCAAACAATAGCAAGTTAGCAACCGAACGCGGGGTAGATAGATCAGAGCAGAGCCCAGCTACATCTTTACAGCAGAGCTGTACCAAGTAGCGTTATATGAAAATGATTGTAACAAACTTTTGTTCGAAACGTATCGTCTGTGTTGAAGAGTGTTGTGATCGATTGATGTCTGTTGTCGCATTCCTGACCTGACCAGAGTAAACCTGTAGCTGCAGCTAAACTAAGCTCACGTGTTGTCAAGTTATTGTTATAAGGAACCCAGTCCAAACTACAACAGTCTGCATCCCCTTAACAATTGTTTGTATTGAGCCGTATTGTATTGTACCCATTCTGCAATGTGTTAAATTACGTTTTCATCCATTCATTCTACTAGTGTTAACGTTACTTTATTATTACGTTAGCACGTAAGCTAACAAAATCTGCAATCTTTTTGTGAGACTAAACTCCGCTCTTGGTGGTAAATTGTATTGATGTTGGTTTTGTTTCATCAACAATTGAGGCAGAACACACAGTGAATGTATCATTTTGTTTATTGCACTTAAATTATTCGTTGCTAGCTGTAGCTAATTTGGCTGTGAGCAAGGAGGGATGTTTGTTCAGGCTTCAGTTCAGTTTCCGGTATTCATTCTAAACCCTTTTGATTGGTTGCAATTGCCTTCATGTTTGAACTACATCGCCACCTACTGCTTTGGCATTGTACTACATGTATATACGTCACTCTGTGCAGGGTTTAAACCACGTCGTGTGGACAGAGTTTTTTAGTTTTGAATAAAAAAAAACGGTGTAAAAAAATACCTGTGATCGTGTGGACTGGGCCGACTAATCAGGGCCTGTTCAAGCATGATTGAAGTTCTCTTCAGCTGGTAGCACGCGAGCGTGATACCCCGTACCTTGTGTTATAATGAGTAAACTGTTTAGCAAGGGTCATAGGAAAACCTTTTATTTCATAAAAATGGCAGACTGGAAACGGTTAAAAACAGTGTGCTTCACAAATTTGTTTGAAAGTCATGTTGATATGAATGAGTGTACATATTTTACATTCTCATTTAATTTCAAGCACAATACATTTTCTTCTTTTTTTTTGAGGTTAAAGTATCGTTACGATAAAGATTTTCTTTTTATAAATAAAAGTGGGATACTCGAACAGTCGTGTTTTTAATTTTAAAGAAAGAAAGTTGGTCAGCAGATATATTGGTCATGGGAAGTAAAGCTCCCAAATATTTTAAATCTGTATGAATGGTTTCCATATTTCCTACAGCCATGGAACTAAACACAGCTCATTGAGGATGAAAAAAAAGAAAGATAAAAAGACAAAAAAAAAATAAACTAAATTGGAGTCAGAGGATTTTTCACTTGACAGCCGTGTTACGTTTCATTGAAGCCTCTAACTGTCCCCCTTCATGCTGTAATATGCACGGAGCCACAGGAAGAATGTCCCCCCCCTATGGAGCGACCGCAGGCTCCCGCTCCCATCGTCTCTCAACCAGGCCACATGCAACAACTCCTCAGACATTTGAAGAATCTCTCTCTGCCTGCAGTAAATTCGAACCATGACATAAAGTGATGTGAATTCTGCATGTTGACCTCATCCCAGGGTCAGTCCATTGTAGGGCTGTCAAGGAACTCGCAGTCGATTAATGGTCTAATAATAGTTGACTAATGGTCTTATAATAGTCTACTAATGGTCTGATGATAGTCGACTAATGGTTGATAATAGTAGACTAATGGTCTAATAAGTCGACTAATGGTCTGATAATAGTCTACTAATGGTCTGATAATAGTCTACTAATGGTCTGATAATAGTCTACTAATAGTCTACTAATGGTCTGATAATAGTCTACTAATGGTCTGATAATAGTCTACTAATGGTCTGATAAGTCTACTAATGGTCTGATAATAGTCGACTAATGGTTGATAATAGTAGACTAATGGACTAATAAGTCAACTAATGGTCTGATAATAGTCGACTAATGGTCTGATAATAGTCTACTAATGGTCTGATAAGTCGACTAATGGTCTGATAATAGTCGACTAATGGTTGATAATGGTAGACTAATGTACTAATAAGTCAACTAATGGTCTGATAATAGTTGACTAATGGTCCGATAATAGTCGACTAATGGTCTGATAATAGTTGACTAATGGTCTAATAGTTGTCGACTAATGGTCTGATAATAGTCGACTAATGGTCTAATAGTTGTCGACTAATGGTCTGATAATAGTTGACTAATGGTTTAATAGTTGTCGACTAATGGTCTGATAAATCGACTAATGGTCTAATAATAGTCAACTTATAGCAGGACATAGTCGATTAATCGATTAGTTGTTTTGAAATGACAGATCTGTACATTGTGTCCCTACATGCAGTCACACAGAAGGACCCCTACATGCAGTCACACAGAAGGACCTCTACATGCAGTCACACAGAAGGACCCCTACATGCAGTCACACAGAAGGACCCCTACATGCAGTCACACAGAAGGACCCTACATGCAGTCACACAGAAGGACCTCTACATGCAGTCACACAGAAGGACCCCTACATGCAGTCACACAGAAGGACCCTACATGCAGTCACACAGAAGGACCTCTACATGCAGTCACACAGAAGGACCCCTACATGCAGTCACACAGAAGGACCCTACATGCAGTCACACAGAAGGACCCCTACATGCAGTCACACAGAAGGACCCCTACATGCAGTCACACAGAAGGACCCTACATGCAGTCACACAGAAGGACCTCTACATGCAGTCACACAGAAGGACCCCTACATGCAGTCACACAGAAGGACCCTACATGCAGTCACACAGAAGGACCCTACATGCAGTCACACAGAAGGACCCTACATGCAGTCACACAGAAGGACCCTACATGCAGTCACACAGAAGGACCCTACATGCAGTCACACAGAAGGACCCCTACATGCAGTCACACAGAAGGACCCCTACATGCAGTCACACAGAAGGACTCCTACATGCAGTCACACAGAAGGACCCCTACATGCAGTCACACAGAAGGACCCTAAATGCAGTCACACAGAAGGACCCTACATGCAGTCACACAGAAGGACCCTACATGCAGTCACACAGAAGGACCCTACATGCAGTCACACAGAAGGACCCCTACATGCAGTCACACAGAAGGACCCCTACATGCAGTCACACAGAAGGACCCCTACATGCAGTCACACAGAAGGACCCCTACATGCAGTCACACAGAAGGACCCTACATGCAGTCACACAGAAGGACCCTACATGCAGTCACACAGAAGGACCCCTACATGCAGTCACACAGAAGGACCCTACATGCAGTCACACAGAAGGACCCCTACATGCAGTCACACAGAAGGATCCTACATGCAGTCACACAGAAGGACCCTACATGCAGTCACACAGAAGGACCCTACATGCAGTCACACAGAAGGACCCTACATGCAGTCACACAGAAGGACCCCTACATGCAGTCACACAGAAGGACCCCTACATGCAGTCGCACAGAAGGACCCCTACATGCAGTCACACAGAAGGACCCTACATGCAGTCACACAGAAGGATCCTACATGCAGTCACACAGAAGGACCCCTACATGCAGTCACACAGAAGGATCCTACATGCAGTCACACAGAAGGACCCTACATGCAGTCACACAGAAGGACCCCTACATGCAGTCACACAGAAGGACCTCTTTAAATCTAGTGCTTACCGGAGATGTGCACATTTCTTCCGGAAATCACTTTCAACATGAAAAAACAACAACACAAAAACGACAAATTGACTAACTAAGTCTTAGTTGATTAAGACCTAAGAGTGGCAAGGGCATTGTGATCTTATGAAACATGTATACTTGAGTGAATACTTATGTGTTCTCATCTCTCCCCTCTCCCCTCTCCTGTTCTCATCTCTCCCCTCTCCCCTCTCGTGTGTGTGTGTGTGTGTGTGTGTGTGTGTGTGTGTGTGTGTGTGTGTGTGTGGTGTGTGTGTGTGTCCAGATCAGTGCCAATGTGCTGATCTTTGTGTGCACTAACATGATAGGGATCTGTACCCACTACCCTGCTGAGGGGTCCCAGAGACAAGCCTTCCAGGAGACCAGAGGATACATCCAGGCGAGACTCCACCTTCAGAGAGAGAACCAGCAACAGGTCTGCAGCACACACACATATACTCACTAGTGCTTCCCACAGGTTCAGTTGAATGTACTTGTGTTTGTGGGTGGCACTGCGTGTGATGGCAGTCACGATATGAGATTTTGATGTTACGATTATTGTCTGAGGAAATATCACGGTTTTCACAATTAATTATACTTGGTTTTTATAGTGTAATGCTTGGCTACTTAAAATCATTGAAAATAAGGGGCGGCTACGTGGTGCAGTGGGCAAGGCGCTCACCACGAATACTGGAGACTGGGCTCAAACAGATCATCTCCCTGTTCGAGGCCCCAGCGCTCCACATTGCTTTCAGTTTAGCTGGTCGTCCGCACTAATACACATTGGCAGTATTAGGGGGAGGGAAACTGATGGGTGGGGATCGGGGTCGTTGTGGACAGCGACTCCTACAGGTTGGTGCGTCTGCGCAGTAGAATCAGGAAGCGACGGGGCGGGGCCCCTCCAAAGCCCAGACCCCTGACGCTGAAAGATCGAGCCGCGCAGGTGGAAAGATGCGACTGCTGTTACCTCGAGTATCGGAGGGGACTCGTGCTATGTATGACTATGTCCACATTGCAGCCGGCTTGTGGGAGGCAAGAAACAGCGTTCAAAGACAGGGGAGGGTTGAATTGGATGATACGAAAATTGGGATGGGAGAAAAATAGAAATTGGGAGAAAAAGTGGATAAAGGCTCAGCCCCTCCCAATTGCTCACTGTTTGAGCTGGAGAGCAAAACTATTCTCCGCAAAATTTACTCAAATGAAAGTAAAGTTGTGAGCGGCTCCATGGTCAGTTTAACTGTTTTAACTGGCCCAGAGGACTGCTCAGCTCAGCTGTGAGCAGCTCCAGGGTCAGTTTAACTGTTTTAACTGGCCCAGAGGACCGCTCAGCTCAGCTGTGAGCGCCTCCAGGGTCAGTTTAACTGGTTTAACTGGCCCAGAGGACTGCTCAGCTCAGCTGTGAGCAGCTCCAGGGTCAGTTTAACTGTTTTAACTGGCCCAGAGGACTGCTCAGCTCAGCTGTGAGCAGCTCCAGGGTCAGTTTAACTGTTTTAACTGGCCCAGAGGACTGCTCAGCTCAGCTGTGAGTGGCTCCAGGGTCAGTTTAACTGTTTTGGGGCCAGCTTAGTTAACATTAGCAGCGTTAACGTTAGTTTAAGTTTTTGCTATGATTTGGGCATACAGTACAGGGATGGCGAGGATTCGATTGGATTCAAATATGGGTGGCTAAGTGGCGCAGTGGGTAAGGCGCTCGCCACTAACACAGGATATGCTGGGTTCGAGCCCAGCTCTCGGCGTTGCTACCGGCTTGGCTGGTCGTTCATACTAACACAATTGGCAGTGTTAGGGGTGGGAAAGCCGGTGGGTGGGGATTGGACGTTGTGGACAGCGACTCCTATAGGTCGGTTGGTGCGCCTGTACAGCAGAATCAGGAAGTATCGGGGGCAGCGCGAGCCTCCCACACGTTACTCCTCGCCACTGAGAGATTGCGCTGTTTAGGTAAAAAGATGCGACAGCTGCCTCCTCGTGTACCGGAGGCCGGAGGGGATACGTGATGCAAGGCTTGGTCCTCACTGCAGCCGACCAGTGGGAGGTATAGTCTAGCAACGTTCGAGACAGGGGAGGGGAGAATTGGCGAGGCGAAATTGGGATGGAAGAAAAAATAGAAAAATAAGGAGAAAAGGTGGGGGAAAAAAAGATTAGATTCAAATATATTGTCATTATACAGCACAAGTGTACAGTACAACGAAAAGAAGTTTGGCATCCAACCAGAGTGCAAATGTAGCAGCAAAGTGCAACAGCAATATACAATGTACAGGTGATTAACACATTGTCTGCCAGGCATTGTGCCCATCTTTGTGCCCTCTCTGCCACCGCTGTAAGCCTATGGAGTCGCTCACCTTCTTTGCAAGACTATAACTTTTTAAATATTATAGCTATATCGACATTACTATGGCCCATTCAACATCGGGTATCTATCGTTCCGGATGTGGGAGCGTTATATTTTTCCATTCATACATTGTCGTGTTAGTACCCTCGTGAATATAAGTATGTTTTTAGAGTGTAGAGCAGTCATTCCTAAAACACGAGTTATAGGCCCCGACGCATATGATACATTATCGATTGGCGTTTTGTTCCTATACACGCTATATTAAAAAATTCAAATGTAGCGGTTAGGTGGCGTAGCGGATATTGCGTTCGTCACCAACCCCGGAGACGCTAGGATTCGCCTGTTCGAATCCAGCTCACAGCTCCGGGGTTGTCACCAGCTTGGCTGGCCGTTCACACTAATACAATTGGCAGTATTAGAGGGTGGGAGAAGCTGGCGGGGTGGGTCCGGGTCGTTGTAAACAGCGACTCCTACAGTTCGGTCGGGGGGCCTGCTAAGCGCGGATAGGACCTGAGTGGGATAGTGTGATCCTTCCACACGCTACGCCCTCTCAGAGAATATCCGCGCTGCCAGGTGAAAAGAAGCGGTGATTGGCTGGACGTGTGTTGGAGGAAGCACATGGTAGCCTCCACTCTCCCAGACCGACTGTGGGGGGTAAGTGCGCAGCGACCAGGAAGGGGATTGGGAATTGGCATAACGACTAAGATTGGGATGGGAGAAAATCGGAGGAAAAATGGAGGGGGAAAAAGATCAAAAAAAAAAAAAAAAAATCAAATGTATATGATTGGTATACATTATGCTTCATCATGCGTGAAGGAAAGGGGGGGGGGGGTCATTTATAATTCCTTGATTGCCAGTAACGGCTTTATTTAGTATGGGTTGATACGTTGATCAGACTGATTGCAGTGAAATAAATGGACAATCGAGCTGAAAATAAAGTTTGCTTCCTCTTACCTGTGCCCGATGAGACTGGAGGAAAAATATTCCAATTATTTGACGTGGATCTGCTAGATCCATTTTCCGTTTGTATGACGTAATAAACGCAGAAATCATATTGATTTTTGCGTTTCGAAAGCGATCCAATGCACTCGAGTGTGTATCTAGACCCACGTTACAATAGCTCTGCCGGAGGATTTTCCCCAATGCACCGAGCGCCACTTCCGATTTGGCGTGGAGTGTAACTCGCCCGAAATCCATTGAGGTGTTGCAATTAGGGATGGGTACCTTTCACATTTGAACCGATAACGGTACCGGTACCTGTGAATCGATACCGGTACCCAACGGTACCTTTTTTCGGTACTTTAGTCTCAAGAAATTTAATTTACCTACCTCAGTCGTAAAAAAAACTACAATTTCGACAGTTTTCGGCTTGTCATTGCTCCGACTGCTTTGTTGTTGAATCAAGTCAAATCCTATGTAAGCATATATTGTGCGTGTGAACGTTGACATGAAAAGAAAAAAGTAAAAAAAATAAAAGAAAGGTAAAAAAAAAGAAAAGAAACTATTTCTTTATTTTTTTTCCCGGTATCTCACTTGATTCGATACTCGGTAGTACCGACGTGTTTCGGTTCGGTACCTCAAAAGTACCGAATTCGGTACCCATCCCTAGTTGCAATATCAGACAGGGCCCAGCTGCGTCCTGGAGGGAGGCTGGATGAATTATGAATGCCATGGCGAAAAAATTAAATATTGATCCCAAAAACGAGTTTACTCGTTGTTGGCGCACAACGATTGGCGGGCAATAACGATTATACTTGTTGTTGGCGCACAATGTGTTAAACTGGGTACAAAATATACAAATTAGTACTACTGAATGTAGTGCTAATGAGATGTATGTACAGAGTTGTAGTATAATATGTACAGTGATTATAAAGTATAAAGACAGTATGGTAGTAGTCATACTGGCCAGCAGTGTAACTAGTAGGCAAGAGTAGGATATGTATAGATGTAGTATCTACAGATATGTAAAAGGACTATGTGCAGTTAAGTACAGACAGGTGTGGATAGATATATATGCGGTGAGAATAAATATATATATGGTATGTGCATGATACCATATAGTGCTATGGGTTATATGCAGGTGTATAAGTATGTATATAAAGGGGTTATATGCAGAGGATGCCAAGCATGACGCATTGGATATTATCAGCCTTTCTTCAAAATGGCCCCACACTACTGATTTAAGTCACTTTTTTTTTTTAATCCACTTTCTCCTCCTGTTTTTCTGTATTTTCCTCCCATCCCAATTTAGTCGTTATGCCAATTCCCCCCTCCCCTTCCTGGTCGTTGCGTGCATGTGCCCCCCACTGGTCGGTCTAGGGAGCCCTGAAGTCTATCACATGCTTCCTCCGATACATGGGAGACAGCCAGCAGCCTCTTTTTTCACCTGACAGCGCGGACTCTCATTGGTGAAGTGTAACGCGTGGGAGGTCACACTACCTTCACCATTTCACTCCCTCGCTGTGCAGGCGCCCTGACTGACCTGTAGGAGTCGCTGTTTACAACGACCAGATTACCACCCACCGGCTTCCCTCCCGCTGACACCGCCAATAGTGTCAGTATGACGGCCGGCCAAGCCGGAGGCACCACTGAACGCCGGATTCGATACCAGTGTCTCTTGGGGTGGTGACGAGCGCTTAGTCTGCTGCGCCACCCAGCCGCCCCTTTAAGTCACTTCTTTTGCGAATATAAATAGTTCCTTCTGCCGTTTTGGTTTTCGCAGCATGTCTCCTCTGTAAACTAACGCTTATGTGGCTGGGTTTTCACCGCATACAGAAACAGCATAGTGATCACAGACCATTGTCGAACACGGGGCTGAATAGCTAGATGATGTCATAGGGCTGGGCGATATGGAAAAAAATCATATCGCGATAACGATATGATAATTTTATTTTATTTCTCGATATCGATAATTATCGAATTGTTATAAGTATAAATTTTTTTTTTTTTTTTTTTTTTAACAACAGATGTATGTTTATTTTGCAGCAATTCTTTGTCATTGCCGCCATCTTTAGTGTTACATCCCCTCACACTCCAGTTCTAAGGCTGCAGCTGGTTTAAAAGCTAAAGTAAACCGGCTTCTCTGCTGGCTGTGGCTCCAGAGGAGTTGAACAGTTCTGGCTCTGCTAGTTTATTTTCGATCTTTTGGCGCTTTTTTGGTGGACAAACCACCGCACATGTGCACTGTGACTCGTGACTGGAGTCTAGTTCTGCTAGCACACATAGCCTACTGTGTACAGATGGTTTCAAAATGTATTTTAAATTAGAAAGCAAACAAAATAAATGGACAAGAGAAAAAGAAATCTGAATTTGGTCAGTATTGTCATTTGGACAAGCAAAGCCATTACTTTAAGTTGCAGGCAAGAAAGACAAGTCTGTCCACTGTCTCTGGTTTTAAAACTGCCCTGTTGCAGGTAAAAAAAAAAAAAAAAAAAACGATTTTTCGATTTTTTTTAAATTTCGATATTCGATATCGATTATTAAAATATATCGCGATATTTATCGCTATCGTTATATCGCCCAGCCCTATGATGTCATAACTTCTTTTTTTTAATCCACTTTTTCTCCTTTTTCTGTTTTTATCCCATCCCAATTTAGTCGTGCCAATTCCCCTGTCTTGATCGTTGCTTGCATGTGCTCCCCACTGGTCGGTCGTAAGGAGGGTTGAAGAATCTATCGCATGTCCCCTCCGATACACATGGAGTCAGCCAGCCACTTCTTTTCACCTGCCATCGCGGACTCTCATTGGCGAGGTGTAACGTGTGGGAGGCTCACACTACCCTCGACATCTCCTGTCCTTGCTGTGCAGGCGCCCTGACCGACCTGTAGGAGTCGCTGTTTACAACAACCAGATTACCACCCATCGACTCCCCTCCCGCTGATTCTGCCAATTTGAGTCAGTATGACGGCCGGCCCAAGCCGGAGGCAACGCTGACAGCCGGATAAGATATCGGTGTCTCACGCGTTGGTGACGAGCGCTTAGACCGCTGCGCCACCCAGCCGCACCTTTGATGTCATAACTTCTAAAGTTGAAGGTCCGCTCTGATATGTGTGCATTATGAAAAGACGATCTGAAAATCTTTTTTTTATTATTTTTTTTCTACCAGTTTGAGTTTGAGATGGGTCATTGTGTTGTGGAGTACATCACACATGTCCTCCTCTCTGTATTTTACTAACACATTCCCACGCATTAGACCCACCAAGGCACAGTGACTCACTCACCATTCTAGCTGGAGAAACTGATGGAAGTGAATGGGATGAACTGAATGCCCCTCCTACCTCCCTCCATCCCTCCATCTCTCTCTCTCTCTCTCTCTCTCTCTCTCTCTCTCTCTCTCTCTCTCTCTCTCTCTCTCTCTCCTTCTCTCTATACCCCATCTCTCTCTCTCTCTCCTTCTCTCTATACCCCATCTATCTCTCTACTTTCCTCCTTCTCTATACCCCTCTCTCTCTCTCTCTCTCTCTCTCTCTCTCTCTCTCTCTCTCTCTCTCTCAGGAGCGCCTTCTGCTGTCGGTTCTGCCGAGGCACGTTGCCATGGAGATGAAGGCAGATATCAATGCCAAGAAGGAAGATATGATGTTCCACAAGATCTACATCCAGAAGCACGACAATGTCAGGTAAACACAGATGGACACACACACACACACACACACACACACACACACACACACACACACACACACACACACACATTCAACAAGTGAAGCGGCGATCCAAACTGACTAGGGGACATGTCTACATCCACTGACCTCATTACACTGACATGTTCCATCAGTGAAAAAGTTCACCTCACAGCCAACGTTAAGACACGTCATACATTATGCATGTTGTTTGCTATTGGCATCGACAGCCGGCAGCTTCAGTTAATGATCTTGACTTAAGACCTACCACTGGGTCCTTAGAGAGCAAAACTACAGGAGGGCAGACCTCACTTCCCCCGGCCCCCCCTCTGCACTTCACATCTCCAGAATTCACCTTTCCGAGGGTACCCGCCTCTTCCTTAGCAATGGATACGATCCATCCATCCCAGTCAGTCAGCCGAGCGGAGGTCAGGTCAGGACAATGGGAGAGAGAGCTGAGAGAGACTGACCGATATGACCCAGATACATGCTAGGAGGATCAAGATGAGACCTATTCATCTGCTGCCGGACAGTTTCTACCCCGGTCTTCATCTTATCAGTAGACATAACGAGGCTTGAACATGGAGAGGGGGGACAACAGCGCCATCTGTAGGCGGCCGGAGGGAAGTTGGTAGTCGTTCTGCTTGTTGTTTACTCTCTCCTTTAATTACTATCACAAGTTGGCAATGAAAGACATGCAGGGCCCTCCTCCCTGCTAGGGGACGAGAGAGGGAGGAGGAAGGAGGGAGGAGAAAGGGACATGCACATGCAGATGGAGGGAGAGCGAGAGGGAGGTGACCTACATTGTACCAGACGATGAAAACCAGAACTGAACAAACTGCTGTCTCTCCCCGTCACCTCTCTCCCACTTTCCTCCCATCCCTCCATTGCCCCCCTCTACCAGTCCCTCGTGGCAGTTGGGCAGGCAGGAAGACCATGTTACCAACTAACTCTCTATCTCTCTCTACCTTTTTCTCTATCTCTTTCTCTCCCTCTCACTCTTCCTCTCTCTCCATCTCTCCACCTCTCGCTCTTTCTCTCTCCATATCTCCACCTCTCTCTCTATCTCGCTCTTTCTCTCTCCATCTCTCTCTCTCTTTATATATCTCTCTTTATATCTCTCTCCATCTCTCTCTCCTCTTTATATCTCTCTCACTCTCTCCTCTCTCTCCATCTCTCCACCTCTCTCTATCTTGCTCTTTTTCTCTCCATCTCATTCTCCTCGCTCTCTCTCTCTCCACCTCTCTCTTTATCTCTCTCTCCCTCTCCCTCTCCCTCTCTCTCTCTCTCTGTAGTATACTGTTTGCAGATATCGAGGGGTTCACCAGCCTGGCATCTCAGTGCACGGCCCAGGAGTTGGTGATGACGCTGAACGAGCTGTTCGCTCGCTTTGACAAGCTGGCCTCGGTGAGCAACACTGGCACCGCGTCACACCGTCCCTGGCACTGCCACGCTTCCACTGCGTCACACCGTCCCTGGCACCGCACCGTTTCCAATGTGCTGCTTTTTAAAACCGCTGTTACATAACACCATTGTGTTATGTCAGCCCTAATGTCTTTACACTCTGATGAAGTTCCCCGGATAAGTTTAGCGCTTTGTTAACAGACTTATTAAGTCTGAAGCAGTCAAAACAGCCACACCGAGGTTTCCCCCAGCTGTTTTTAGGTGGATTGCCTCATAATAATGCAGGACTTAACTCCGAAGTGATGGGCGGCACAAACACACAGGAACACACACACACATGCACTGTTTTTTTAGGGTCGCCGATGCGATTGAGCTCTGCGCTTGACCCTTCCCCCCAAGGGCAGCCGGGAGCAGACAGGGCGTCGGTGAGGTACTGCGCCCGGGGACCAATCCAAGTGCTCCTGCCCATCTTCGTCAGGATCTGTTGTGCATGTTTTTCCGTTGGGTTTCTCTTATCGGGGGGGGGGGGGGGGGGGGGGGGGGGCCTTGCTAGCACGGGGAGAACATGCAAACTCCACACAGAAAGGCCTGGTAGATACCCCACCTGAGTACCTAGCAACGCGGAAACCTGGTCCCCAAGCGGGAATCAAGTTTCAAGTTTCAAGTTTCTTTAATAGTTGTCATACAGAAGTACAGAATACTTTTGTACAAAATGCTTCTTACTGTTGCGCTCCAGAGACTGTGCAAGACAAGATAAGTATGAAATAAAAACATAGTAAAATTAGAAGTAAAAAAAAGAGGTCACAGTGTTCAGTTTAGACATATGTACAATGTTCGATGCAGAATAGACGTAGTTACCATACAATATACAATACTGTGCAGTGTACTAATATACAATACTATATAGTGCAAGGCAGAAATGGAGAAATGGGACGAGGTGCAATTTAGGTACAATTCACAGTAGGTGTACGAGTTGTAGTGCAAATCCTTTATCAATAAATATAAAGTGTAAGTGTGTTTGTGTGATCTAAAGTGTGGAGAGTGGGTGCTGCAGTGTGTTGTTTGTTTGAGTGAGTGTGTGCGTGTGGGTGTGTGTGCTGTGTGCATTTGATGGTTGTTGCATAGTGATTATTGTTCGTTTAGCGATTATTGTTCGTTTAGCAGCCTGATGGCCTGGGGATAGAAGCTTCTTCTGAGTCTTTCTGTGCTCGCCTTAAGACTCCGGTATCGCTTGCCTGACCGCAGCAGTTCAAAGAGGCAGTTGTTCGGGTGGCTCGAGTCCTTAATAATTCTCTTAGCCTTCCCCTTGCACCGCTTGATGTAAATGTTCTGGAGGGTGGGAAGCCCCCCTCCAATTGTGCGTTCGGCTGAACGTGTCACTCTTTGTAGTCTGCTACGGTCTTGTGCAGTGCTATTCCCAAACCAGGAGGTGATGTTGCCGGTCAGGATGCTCTCTATTGTACATGAGTAGAAGTTCCTAAGGATCTTCTGACTGACTTGGAACTTCCTTAGGCGCCTGAGGAAGTAGAGGCGTTGTCGTGCCTTCTTCACAACACTGTCAATGTGTGTGGTCCATGTCAAGTCCTCGGATATGTGGGCTCCGAGGTACTTGAAACTGTTCACTCTCTCAACCGGTGCCCCGTCGATGCTGAGGGGGCTGTAGTCCTTGACCCCCGACCTCCTGAAGTCCACAATCATCTCTTTTGTTTTGCTGACGTTCAGGGAGAGGCAGTTCTCCTGACACCACTGTGACAGGTTCTCTACCTCTTCCAGGTAGGCCCTTTCATCGTTGGCAGAGATCAGGCCCACCACTACTGTGTCATCAGCAAATTTGATGATGGTGTTGTTGTTCCGCTGTGCTACGCAGTCATGTGTGTACAGGGAGTAGAGGAGGGGGCTCAGAACACAGCCCTGGGGGGCCCCTATGTTGAGCGTGATGGATGAGGAGGTGCAGTTGCCGGCTCTTACCACCTGGGGTCTGCCCGTCAGGAAGTCCAAGACCCACTGGCACAGGTCATAGTTCAAGCCCAGGTCCCTGAGCTTGGCTATGAGTTTGGAGGGGACTATGGTATTGAATGCTGAGCTGTAGTCGATGAACAGCATTCTCACATAGTTCCCCTGCCTCTTGTCCAGATGTGATGCTGCTGTGTGCAGCACATGGGCTATGGCGTCCTCCGTGGACCTGTTGGGGCGATATGCAAATTGCAGAGGGTCCAGGACCGAACCCTGGACCTTCTTGCTGTGAGGCGACAGTGTTAACCACTACACCACGTGCCACTTCTATTCTAGGTCAGAGACTTCCTGTGTGCCCCAACATTTAAAACATGTGAAATATTGAGGTTTTACATCGAGAGAGAGCGTCTACTATATTATTCCATTCTGTAGGGGGGGTGTGGCGGAAATCCCTCTGCTTCTTGTGAACTATAGTCAACGCTAATGGTCTACAGGCTAGTACTGTATGACTGCAGAAAGATCTGAAGTTAGAACTCACGATCGGATATGATTACATTTGCTGAAGTTATTTTTAGGTATGTTAGTGATTCTTCCCCATTATCACGCTGTATGCACGCTACAAGCCTGTTACATTTTCCGTGGTCATATGCTTAAGACTACTTATGTTATGTCTTTCTTCCTCCCTCCCTCCCTCCCTCCCTCCCTCCCTCCCTCCCTCCCTCCCTCCCGTGTGTGTGTGTGTGTGTGTGTGTGTGTGTGTGTGTGTGTGTGTGTGTGTGTGTGTGTGTGTGTGTGTGTGTGTGTGTGTGTGTGTGTGTGTGTGTGTGTGTGTGTGTGTGTGTGTGTGTGTGTGTGTGTGTGTGTGTGTGTGTGTGTGTGTGTGTGTGTGTGTGTGTCCTTGTTTGTCCTTGTTTGTCCTTGGTCATGCAGGAGAACCACTGTCTGCGTATAAAGATCCTGGGGGACTGCTACTACTGTGTGTCAGGGCTGCCGGAGCCCCGGGCTGACCACGCCCACTGCTGCGTGGAGATGGGAGTGGATATGATCGAGGCCATCTCGTGAGTCCACTGCACATGTGCACACACACACATGTCATACTAACACACGTGAGCTCACACAAACACACATTATGAGCACACATGAGCACACACATGAACACACATGAACACATACAAACACACACACATGAGCACACACAAACACACTGGGCTAGATCCACAAAGAATGGATTGCACGGTACTAATTGCACCCTTACTTACAATTCATTATGAATTGAAAATGGGGGACCCTGATATAAACGAGACTAAAGTCTTTCTCTGGTCTGCATCCCCTTAACAATTGTGTGTATTGAGCCGTACTGTATTGTACCCATTCTGCAATCTGTTAATAACATTTTCATTCAATCAATCACTGTGCAGATTTTGTTTTTCATATGACATTTTCTTTATTATTGTATATGATATATATATATTAATATCTTTTTTGCTATGCTTTTATATAGGATCTGGGCTGAAGGTGACACAGGATCTCTGAGGCTCTGCGTGTGTGCACGCCTGCATTTGTATTACATAACGTTCCATTTGTGCGTCTGCAGGCTGGTGCGTGAGGTGACAGGCGTCAACGTCAACATGCGCGTGGGCATCCACAGCGGGCGCGTCCACTGCGGGGTGCTGGGCCTGCGCAAGTGGCAGTTTGACGTGTGGTCCAATGACGTGACGTTAGCCAATCAGATGGAGGCAGGAGGCAAAGCAGGGTAAGCCCCTCCCATCCACATATACTCCCATAGGTTCTTATGTAATGTAAAGCATTTTGCCCATTATTGACTTTACTGTTACTGGTAAAGCTGTGGTCATATTCACTAATGGACTTGTTTGACGACTCTATGATGTGTCTCTAGCCGTATCCACATCACCAAGGCCACCCTACAGTATCTGAACGGGGACTATGATGTGGAGCCGGGGTTCGGAGGAGACAGGAACGCCTATGTGAAAGAGAACCGCATAGAGACCTTCCTGGTGCTGGGCTGCAGCCAGAAGAGGGTCAGCAGCTCACTCACTCACTCACTCACTCACTCACTCACTCACTCACTCACTCACTCACTCACTCACTCACTCACTCACTCACACACTCACTCACATAGACACATGCACGCACACACACACATGCATGCACACACACACACACACACACACACACACACACACACACACACACACACACACACACATTGTATATACACATGCATGCACACTCTATCTCTCTCTCTCTCTCACACACACACACACACATGCACACATACAGTACACGCATGCTTTTGGGGACATTCTACAGAAATACATTATTTCCCTAACCTTTTACCCTAACCTTAACCTTAACCATAACCACTATTTGCCTAACCTTACCTTAACCCCAATTTAACCCCTAATCCTAAAATACCTGCATGTGGTAGTCTTCACCCTCCCCAGGCCGACAGTAGGGGGCAAAAGCGTGCAACGACCAAGAAGGGAATTTGCATAACGACTAAATTGGGATGGGAGAAAAATACGGAAAATAGGAGGAGAAAAAATAGATAAAAAAAAATGAAATATGTAAGTCCTTTACATGATTTTACTACTGAGGACATAACAAGTGGTGTCCCATTTCCTTACATAAGGTTTCAACCTCTTCTTGTAGCTCCGTTCTGAAGTACCACTACCCAGTCGAGGGCACTCCAAAACTAGGGGTAGGGCCAAGGGAAGGGAATTAGGATCAGCCCATTTAGAATTGGTCCTCAAAATGGAAGTGAATGGGGAGCCTGACACCTGAGAGGAATGGTGGTGTTTACAGCGACAGGGACAACAGTGGCCGCTAGCTTACTTACTGTATAGATAACTTTAGATGGAGGTAAGACTGGTGATTTTTGACCGGTTCTACTAAAGTGAAATATCCCTTTAACATCTTTGAGTATCGCTAGACCTATTCATTTATCCACAGTCCACATCAACAAAATCATAATCGTTGCTAATCCAGCATGTATTCACAATGGACACTAGATACATTAACATGCATCCTGTTGGGGTGTGGGTCATCCTCTTTACAGAAAGAGGAGAAAGCCATGATGGCGAAGATGCAGCGAGCTCGTGCCAACTCTGTGGAGGGCCTGATGCCGCGCTGGGTGCCCGACAGATCCTTCTCCAGAACCAAGGAGTCCAAAGTATTCAGGCAGATGGTGAGACACACGCAGGGATCGCTTACTGCACCACAGGGCCAGCATGGACCAATTACAACTTCGTAGCAACTATCAATAGCCCGTTATATTTTCGATTCCGGTTGTTGTTGTTTTTTTTGGGAGAATGGACCAGATGTATTGTAATGGCACAATATTCAAGACCTTTTACCATTGTCCAATGACTTTTGAGCTATAAGCTCAAGATCAAGGAAAATGGCATATTGTATGACATTGCCTTGGATGATTGAAAGACATTTTATGGACAGACATCCCCCCCCCCCCTGTATCTAGAAGTATTATGGGATAGGGTGGGGGGTATGTTTAATATAGGTATGGAAAAATGACTATCTGTGGAGTTAGGCAGAACAATTTGAGCTCATTGTAGCTAAAAACTCTTTTTGGAGTAACAACCTAAAATAGTATTTTTTATTAAATTCTCCTTTAACACTTTGGCTGCCGGAAAACGCCTAAACACGTCATTCCCGGCCATGCTCAAGTTGCCGAAGACGCCTTACAGCGTCTTTAATATCAATATTTCAAAAATCTGGGATCGGATTCATATTTCCCCTCCGCTGGCCTGAGATCCACCAGGAGGACCCACTGAGCTCTCTGGCGGTTCAGGAGCGCCATCTGGTGGCCGATCGGCGCAATCGCTTAACAGGAAGTGCTACGGAGATTGTGCTGGTCGGCCGTATTACTTCCGGGCACTAGCTATAGGTTCCGGGACTCGATCTCGACACACTACATAGCGATCGATTGCCAATAACTCGATAAACAACATGATTTGGACGTATATACCATTATACAAGCTGGAGATGGACCGGGTAAATCGACATCCCATAATGGTAAAATTTCTACTCTACGATGATCGCCCAACGGCGCGCGGAGACTGGGGTGAGTTTTAGCGTGTAAAGTTACCGTCTTCGATACTAACTGCTATTATCAACATTTGACCCACATTAGATGATTGGTATAACGCTGCCCACGGAATTATAAACGCCCCCTAGCCCATCCGGTCAACATCAGATGATGTGTAGTAACTTCTAGAAGTACGTCTAGTTGGAATTTTTTATATCGCGCTGATTGCCATAAAACTGTATTGCATCATCAATATAATGTATTTGGGGCTATAGATCACGTTCTGGAGAAAGCTGCAGAAAGAGATGAAAACATACTTATACATTAGACCATACTTTACTATGAATATGTGAATGAAAAAGTTTAACGTTGCTACACAATGAACAATACATATAGGACTTTGAATGGGCCCTAATAATGGCAATGTAGCAATAGAATTTAAAAAGTTATAGCCCTGCAAAGAAGGGGACTTTCTCTATAGACAAATAGAGCCGGCAACCTACGGTTGATAATGAATTTAACCCATGGCAGCCAAAGTATATTTTTAAATAATAAAAAATTCTAGGTTACAATTCAGAAACTCTTCAATGTTTACTTGAATGGGGGGGGGAAATATTTTAACACTGAATTTACACTATCTGAATGTAACAAACGTGTGTGTGATACAGGCCTACAGCAGGCGATAGACCTCTCACGGGTGACGTATCTTCCGGCTGCTCCCTAGTCTTTGCTGCAGCTAGAGGAAAATTAACGGACTATTAATAGATCACTCCCAGCTTCATCTGTGGTTCATGCAGCTCTGGTCCCGTGAACAAAGCCTTCTAATATACATTTCTCACTCTCATAAGGCGGTGGATTTAGAATTAAAAGCCAAATTGTTAACCCTAAATGACCGGATGTCGCAGAGGATGCACTGGTGACGTCGGGTGACCTAATCTGCAATTCTAAACTAGCTTAAAAGAACACGCCAACATTTTGGGAAATTTGCTTACCGTATTCTCCAGAGAGAGAGACAAGAAGATAGATACCAGTTTCCTCTCTGTGCGTTCAGTAGAAAGCTTTCTGGCTGCATGTTAGCCTAGCTTAGCACAATGAATGGAAGTGGACAGTGACGGGTAGCCTTTGGGAGAGGTGTTAGTTGGACAATGCCTAGGCTACCCATCACTGTCCGCTTCCATTCATTGTGCTAAGCTAGGCTAACGTGCAGCCAGATAGCTTTCTACTGAACGCACAGAGAGGAAACTGGTATCTAGCAGGTCGCAGCGTACAAGAAGGCGCCCGCCACCACCGACTCATAGAACATCCTCAACATCCTTGTACAGACATTGAAGGATCTCAGCCTTCTGAGGAAGTAGAGTCTGCTCTGGCCCTTCCTGTACAGTGCCTCTGCATGTTTTGACCCGTTCAGTTTGTTGTCGATGTGCACACTGAGGTATTTGTACTCCTCAACCATGTCCACATCGACTCCCCTGATGGAAACGGGGGTCACAGGTGCACTCCTCCTCCTCCCCAGCTCCACCACCAGTTCCCTGGTCTTCGCCACATTTAACTGCAGGTGTTTTTTATCGCACCATGTGACGAAGTCCACTACTAGTTCCCGGTATTCCCTCTCGTCACCATCCTTTATACATCCCACTATCGCAGAGTCATCAGAAAACTTCTGAAGGTGGCAGGACTAGTGGAAGTCGTTGGTGTAGACCGTGAAGAGGAAGGGAGAGAGGACTGTCCCCTGCGGGGCCCCGGTGTTGCTGACCAGTCTGTCTGACACACAGCTCCGTAGGCGCACATACTGTGGTCTGTCCGTCAGATAGTCAACAACCCAGGACACCAGGGGGGCCTCTACCTGCATCGCCTCCAACTTCTCACCCAGCAGCCCAGGCCTTATGGTATCAAAAGCACTGGAGAAGTCAAAGAACATGACTCTCACAGTGCTCCCCGGCTGCGTCTAGTTTTTGACGTTTCTGGTGCGATCTGATTGGCCACTGACGTTTCTGGTCATGTGACATGTGCGCCCAATCGCGTGACGCGCCCATTTCCGCCTCTAACAGCCTGCAAACTACCTAACGCCTAGTTTATCACTGGTTAAGCTTAGGCGACTCTTTCGAAGTTGGTTAGAGTTTGGAATCAGGGCTGGTGTTCTATTGCCCTGCTCTAAGACAAACTCTAACCTTAACCAACTTCGCAGGAGTGCCTAAGCTTAACCGGTGATGGAAACAGGCGTCACACGATTGGCGCGACCAGAAACGTCAGTGGCCAATCATATCGCAGAACGCGAACGCGGAACTGGAAATCCGTTGGTAAAAGTAATCAGGCTCCCCGGCTTGTCTGGTGAGTGTAGGCTCGGTTCAGCAGGTAGATGACAGCATCCTCTACCCCCAGTTGGGGCTGGTAGGCGAACTGGAGTGGGTCTAGGTGGGGTTTGATCACCGGGCAGAGTTGCTCCAGGACTAACTTCTCCATGGTCTTCATTATATGAGAGGTTAGAGCCACCGGCCTGTAGTCCTTGGACATGCTGGGTAAGGCTGTCCCCGAAGCCTGTTTTTGGGATTCGAACTTTGTCAGGGTTTTTCGAACGGACGTTCGAACCTTCGTTTTCAACGTTTTGTTTTTTTTTATAAAGAAAATCGTTTTTTTTTTTTTAATAAATATCCTCAAACTAAATCCTCAATTTGAATAAAGTGATTAATCTGATTAAATGTGTCTTTTTCTTTTTATTAAATCAACTTTCCATCCCCAGACCCAGCCCAGGGAGAAGCCCCAGCCCAACTAAATCAATTAAATCAACTTTCTTTAATTAATATAACTCATCAGTTTTTTTTAATACTATAATATTAGTGTAGCCTAATCTTTATCTGCAACTGTGAAGAAAAACCCAATTGGTTTAAACAGAATGAATAGAAAATATTTAAAGAAAATATATATATATTTATAAAAAATTCTAATGTTGATTTAGAATTCGAATGGCAACCTAACAAACGAAGGTTCGAACGTTTGGGCTCAGCCCTAGTGCTGGGATGCGGGCACTTAGGGACAGGGACCACACAGGAGGTTTTCCAGTGTCGGGACTCTCTGCAGCCTCAGGCTCATATTGAATATGAGCTGGAGCACATCACACAGAAGGGGGGCTATGTGAGATTGCTGTTCATTGACTATAGTTCAGCTTTAAACACCATAGTCTCCACCAGACTGGTTGACAAGCTGATCGATCTGGGTCTGAGCTCCGCCATGATCACCTGGATCCTGGACTTTCTAAGTGACAGGCCCCAGGCGGTCAGGGTGGGGGGTCATATCTCCAGCACAATCACCCTGAGTATCGGGTCCCCCCAGGGCTGCGTTCTGGGCCCCCTGCTGTATTCACTGTACACGCATGACTGTGTGGCCAGGTTCAGCTCCAACTCCATAGTGAAGTTTGCGGACGACGCGGTGGTGGTGGGGCAGGGTGAGCAGTTTCAAGTACCTGGGAGTCAACATCACAGAGGACCTGACATGGTCAACACACATAGATTCTGTGGTGAAAAAGGCGAAACAGCGCCTTTATCACCTGAGACAGTTAAGGAAGTTCAGAGTATCGGGGAAGTTACTCCACTCCTTCTATTCCGGGGCTGTAGAGAGCATCCTGACTGGGAATATCACTGCCTGGTTTGGAAACAGCACGGCACAGGACAGGAAGGCTCTACAGAGAGTGGTGCGCTCAGCAGAGCGTACTACGGGTATTGCACTACCATCCCTGCAGGACTTATCAGGAGGTGCAAATCCAGAGCCTGCAGAATAATGAAAGACCCCCACCACCCCAACAACAGCCTGTTCAAGCTGTTGCGGTCTGGCAAGCGCCTATGGACACACGCAACGTGAACTCTCCACACACAAGTACACATGAGCACACACACACACACACACACACACATGCTACAATCGCTTTAAACAAAATGTCACTTTAAACAAAATGGAAAAGTCACTTTAAAGGAATGAGGACTATAAAAGTCACTTTAAGGAAAGAACAGATGTTGTTCTTGTATAGTTTAGATATAGTAAGTACAGCATAATGACAGTTAAATTGTATATTGTATAGTAGTGTTCTTGTATAGTATAGTTTAGATATAGTAAGTATAGCATAATGACGGAGTTAAAATTGTATAGTAGTGTACATAGGAACCAGTGCCTTTTCAGGAATTTAGCATGTCTATTTTTATCATGCACATCTTATGTCTTCTTATTACCTGTTTTTTATGTCTATTTTATTATTGTATTATTGCACAATCGATGCGGGCATGACCACCCGCATTTCACTGTATGCCCTGGAATGTATGTGACAAATAAACCCTTGAATCTATGTGATCGTTTTGTCCTCTTCATAATAGTCTCCAGTCCACATGTTGCGATCGCCATAGCCATAGTCTCCATGGCTACTCACTGCTGCTCGCTCTCTAGTGCTTTGAGTGCTCTCAGCTGTGGCGTGGGGAGGCCCCACACTAAACTAGCCCTAAACTAGGCGATACTGCCACCTGTCGGGATTCGATCGTCATTTAAATTCTAACATACTCGGAGATCCCTAGAACACACACTAAGGTCCGCGTGACTGTTTAGAATAATAATAATAATAGGGCGGCTAGGTGGTGTAGTGGGCAAGGCGCTCGCCACCAATGCAGGAGACGCTGGGTTCGAGCCCAGCTCTCCGCATTGCTATCAGCTTGGCTGGTCGTTCATACTAACACAATTGGCAGTGTTAGGGGTGGGAAAGCTGATGGGTGGGGATCGGACGTTGTGGACAGCGACTCCTACAGGTCGGTTGGTGCGCCTGCGCAGCAGAATCAGGAAGCGACGGGGGCGGCGTGTCCCTCCCACGCAAACCCCCGCCGCTGAGAGATCGCGCTGTGCAGGTGAAAAGATGCGACGGCTGCTTCCTCGAGTACCGGAGGGGACACGTGATGTAAGGCTTTGTCCACATTGCAGCCGGCTTGTGGGAGGCATGGCCTAACAGCGTTCGAGACAGGGGAGGGTAGAATTGGACGATACGAAATTGGATGGGAGAAAAATAGAAAATGGGAGAAAAAAAAGTAGATAAAAAAAAATTAAAAAATAAAAAAAGAAAAAAGAATCTCGTTTTGGCACCCAACCGCTGGCTTTCAAAAACGAGATATGTCGTTTTTGGCACTCAATGAACTTTAACAAAACATAAAATCTTTTGGTGGAATGCAATTTTTACATTAACCCCACATACTGTATCAAAGTTACCGTTAAAGAAAAAGCATGTTCATTTCTGCCATAGGCGGGGGGGGGGGGGGGGGGGGGGGGGGTGCACCGGGGCTTAAGATGTGACACGTGAGAGGTCGATGAAGCAGAGAGACATACCGTAGTATTGATCCAACCCCCTTCAAACAGAGGAACAACAGGCCTTATCTGCTCCCTGTCCTACACGCTGTTCTCTCTCTCTCTCTCTCTCTCTCTCTCTCTCTCTCCCTCTCTCTCTCTCTCTCTCTCTCTCTCTCTCTCTCTCTCTCTAGTTGGCTGCTTTTTTAAATAGCTATAGGTAACCCTTCTGTCTAGCTCTCCCTTTCTCTCTGGCTGTCTGCTCTGACTCTCTCCTCTCCGCTCTTGTTCTCTCCATCTCAAGGGGCTTGTGCCCTGGAGGGGGCACGGAGGGTGTAATTTGAAGCCTCCAAGTATTAATTAAAACATCAGTCTGGGATTAACTGCAGATGTTGCTGTGTATTTTTTGGTTTCACTCTGCCTATGTGACAATCTGCCTATTCTCTCTCTCTCTCTCTCTCTCTCTCTCTCTCTCTCTCTCTCTCTCTCTCTCTCTCTCTCTCTCTTTCTCTCGTGTCTTTCCCAGGGCATCGATGAATCCAACAAAGACAAGTGAGTGTTTTTGGCCCTGGCCTCCTTGTTATTAGGTTACTACACTGTGTGTGTGGAGTCAGCTTGAGAGTCTGACTGGCAGACTGTCACTCTAGCTCGCTCTCTTAACTTCGGAGTCCAATGTTGGCTTTAGAGAGTCTACGTTCCAACCCAACACTAATACCCTATTAGCTGTGAGTCATCCTGCCTGTCAAGAGTGGGCCCAGCCCCCTCCCCAAACATGCACACACATACTGACCTATTGTTCCATCTGCTTCATAGCCGCTGCGCTCAGGAGGCCTTGAACCCCGAGGATGAGGTGGATGAGTTCCTGGCGCGAGCCATCGACGCCCGCAGCATCGACCAGCTGAGAAAAGACCACGTTAAGAAGATTTCTGCTAACCTTCCAGACCCCCGCCCTCGAGAAGAAGGCAGGAAACATTCACTAATGTTGTCCGTCAAGTCGCACATAATTACATCACGCTCGATATTATTATGGGTGCTCCCCGTCCTCGTCGATTTATAGTCGACTCGTTGGTCTCGTTAGAAGTCTCCGATGGAAAAAAATTACAATGATTCTTGATCAGAATGTGCTTACCTTCTCCAGAGTCGGACAAGAAGATAGATACTAAATTCCTCTTAAGTGTGTTCAGTAGAAAGCTATCCGGCTGCAAGCTAGCCTAACGCAACACAAAAGAAAGGAAGCGGATATGGACCACTAGCCTATCTTAAAACTCAGGGAGAGATGTTTTTGGCCAACACCTAGGCTAGTTGTCCGTATCCACTTCCATTCATTTGTGGTAAGCTAGGCTAGTTTGCGACGCTACAAATAACTAATTGTAGATTATTTATTAATGTCTTTAATACATTTATTTTATTATTCTCAGTATTCAAAAAGGTGGATGATCGTTTCGGTGGCTACGTGGCCTGTACACTCCTGGTTTTTTGTTTCATCTGCTTCATTCAGATCCTCATCTTCCCACAGTAAGTAATGAATATGCTTCTCTTGCCTCTCCAATGAAGGAAATAATGCACTGAATTGCGAGTAGGAAACATGGCCTTTATTGGGTTATGAAGAGCTAATTACAGTTAACTCGTCTTTCTAATAAGCTTGATCCTTCTCCTTTACAGCACAGCCCTCATGCTGGGTCTCTTCATCAGTATCTTCATCATCCTCATCAACATCCTCTTCATCTGCGCCATCTATTCTTGCATCAAGGTAAGGGTATAGTCCTCACACTAAAAATGCATGCTGGAGATCTACTCAGTAAATGTATGTCTCACTGTCTTGCTGTATTACATTGATCCCCCAGACATAGTTTTTATATACACTGTTTGAAAGAAGGGGACGACTGCATTGTGACTTTATTGTTTTGTTATTCCTAATATCAGGCCAGCAGTGTTCTGTTGAATATCGCTAAACATGTTCTCGAGAAAACTGTGGGGCGAATTCACAAAGAATGGATTGCGCGACGCTAATAGCACCCATAACTGCGTGTTATGCGCACGGTATCTGCTCCGTCTTTGCAATCTATTCACTAAAGATATTGCGTGGATGATATACTAGCTCAAACACGCCCATATGTGTGCAATTTGCTCCTGATTTGCTCCAGCGCAGTTGGCTCGCAGAGCAGTTTGCATCTGGCATCGCTGTTGGCAGATATCAGGAAGGGGGAAAAAATAAACCCGAAATGAGGCATAGTATTTTTCACCATTTGCATTTAGTTTATTTCGTAATGTATAGAGCTTGCTTAATTTGTATTTTCATGACACATTGCATCCTTTGTTTTTGTCACCATCTTTCGGCATTGCATTCGTTTGTCATGTCATCCCCAAATAAATTATTTTGAGCAGACCTGTCCATGGTGCTGAATCTTTAGACCGAAGTTAGGCACTGTGCCAGTGAAAATATTGTCTCATTTAGGAATATTTTTTGAGTGAGAAAGTTGTATTTAATGTTTAGTTAAGATAATAGAACCCGCATTATCATATACTCCAGAATAAACTTTTCATTGGCCGTGTTTCCAGCGTCTACTCCTCATGGACCTGACGAAACGTTATAAATGTAAAGTTTATTCTGGAGCATATTAGTGTGCAGGTTCTATTCTCTTTATTATGATTATTACCTAACCCACCACCCAAAGGAGTGATGTGCTTTGGGGGGAATATATAGCATTGCCCCACCGCTACGATCCTGGGCCCTCATTTATCAACAATTCTTAGAAAGTGTTCTATTTTTGTTCGTAAGCACAGAATTTAGAATGTGTGTACGCACAGAAAAATCGGGATTTATCACACGTGCGTAGACGTGTCCCACGCACACCGGCAAGTACTCCGTGTTGATAAATGCCACTTGTTCTACGCTCCGCGCTCGTGCACGATTTTAAGTATTTGCATATAGAACCGCCCGTAATTAACCATATACGGTCATGAACACCCCCATGAAATGTGGAAAAAGTTACTAAACCGAGCGAAAGCGTGTTATGGGAGAAATACACGACAGGCTGACAGACAGACATGTACACGGTGATGTCGGATATTATATCTATTAACTTCCTAAAAGACCATTGCTGCCTGGACACCGCAAACACTAATAAAGACCGATAACCACTGTTTGCCGTTGCCCGTTGGTGTCATTAATGCATGCTGGAATATGAATGCCTTTCTTAATTTCGTTCTTTTTTTTTTTTTTTATCTTTTTCCCCCTCCTTTTTCCTCCGATTTTTCTCCCATCCCAATGTTAGTCGTTATGCCAATTCCCAATCCCCTTCCTGGTCGCTGCGCACTTACCCCCCACAGTCTGTCTGGGAGAGTGGAGGCTATCACGTGCTTCCTCTGACACACGTCTAGCCAATCAACCGCTTCTTTTCACCTGGCAGCGCGGACTCTCACTGAGAATCATTAAAGACTCCAGTCACCCGAACAACTGCCTCTTTGAACTGCTGCGGTCAGGCAAGCGATACCGGAGTCTCAAGGCGAGCACAGAAAGACTCAGAAGAAGCTTCTATCCCCAGGCCATCAGGCTGCTAAACGAACAATGAATGAACACTACACAACAACAACCACCAAACGCACATAGCACACACATCCACACGCACACACTCACTTTAAACAAACACACTGTAGCACCCACTCCACACACTTTATAGCACACACCCACTTTAAACAAACACACTGTAGCACCCACTCCCCACACTTTATATTTATTGATGAAGGATTGCACTACAACTCGTACACCTTACTGTAAATTGTACCTAAATTGTACCTCATCCCATTTCTGCTTTGCACTATATAGTACTGTACATTAGTACACTGCATAGTATTGTATATTATATGGTAACTCAGAACATTGTACATATGTCTATACCGAACACTGTGACCTCATTTTCTTCTTCTAAAATTACATGCTATACTATGTTATTTGATACTATCTTGTCTAGCACAGTCTCTGGAGCGTAACAGTAAGAAGCATTTTGTATGAAAGTATTCTGTACTTCTGTATGACAACTATTAAAGAAACTTGAAACTTGAAGAGGGTGTAACGTGTGGAAGGATCACACTACCCCCCTTAGATCCTATCCTATGAGCAGGGGCCCCGACCGAACTGTAGGACTCGGGAGTCGCTGTTTACAACGACCCGGACCCACCCTGCCAGCTTTCCCACCCTCTAATACAGCCAATTGTATTAGTGTGAACGGCCAGCCAAGCTGGTGACAACCCCGGAGCTGTGAGCTGGATTCGAACAGGTGAATCCAGCGTCTCCGGCGTTTGGTGACAAACGCAATCTCCGCTACGCCACCTGACCGCCCTTCATTTAGTTCTTTTAACGTTCGATTAATACCCAGGGATTAAAGTTATCCGTCAATTTTCTACCTGCATGGTTTAATATGATTCGTAGAGGCATACAATCTATTTTGATGTCGGTATTAGGTAGCCTATAAATTATTATTATACATTTTTTATTTATTTTTTTAATCTTTTTTTTCCCCTCCTTCTTTTTCCGATTTTTCTCCCATCCCACTGTTAGTCGTTATGCCAATTCCCAACCCCCTTCCTGGTTGTTGCGCACTTTCCCCTACTGTTGGTCCGAGAGGCCGGAGACTGTCGCATGCTTTCCTCCGACGCATGTGCAGCCAGCCGGCAGCCAGCCTGGCCGTGCAGATTCTCACCGGGAGAGTGTAACGTGTGGAAGGTCGCACTACCTCTCTCCAGATCCTACCCTTGCTGAGCAGGCGCCCCGACCGAACTGTAGGGGTCGCTGTCCACAACGCCCAGGACCCACCCACGGCTCCCCTCCCCCTAACTCAGCCAAACGAGTTAGTATAGCGATCAGCCCGAGCCAAGGCAATGCTGACTCTCCGGGAGTCGAGACCGCAGCCTCTTGCATTGGTGACGAGCACAATCTCAGCTACGCCACCTGACCGCCTATTATCATTTTTAATATTAATAATTATTATATTACAATAAAAGACAGCTCTGTCTTTTAATACACACATACATTGTACAGTAACGTCAAATAAACACGTACAGTCCCCGCTGAAATAAAGGTTCTGCACGCACGTACCAGCAGTGATCTACAGCAGCTAAAATACACATAAAAGATAGCCACTTATACTATTCTGAGTAGATAATTCATCTGTATCGCAACGGAGTCACTGATCTGGTCGGGGCAGGTAGCATTATGTCGGGAAAATTCTTATGAAATAAACAAATGTGAATTAAAGAATTTAAAACGAAGTTTAGCATATTAAATTGTTTTATAAGCTTATAGCTTTTTTCGTGCTGATTTGAGAAGGGTCCAGCTGCATAACCGGAGAGCAACGCTCTCAGGGCCAAGATAGCCACTTATACTATTTTGAGAGAGACAGCAGAGAGACAGACAGCAGAGAGACAGACAGACAGACAGACAGACAGACACTGTTCCACAGTGTGTGGGTGTCTCCGGATGATTTCGGTCTCGCCTAAATAAAAAAGTGATATTCTCATTAGAAATATTCTTTCACGAGCACGCCTGGCATTACGATGCCTTCGCCTGGCAACAATTACTGCTGCCATGATCACCTGAGATGCTGGCAATGACACCCCTTTATAAATGCCCTTGGTTACCACCAAATCCCTGAAGACGTAAATAGCGTCGCTTTAACTGCGCGTGGCCATTTAGCGCCAATCATTGTGAATTAGAGTATCTGTGATGAGGCTCAGTTGCATAGAAAGGGGCACATGTTCTGCCCATATAACCTCATTTAAATACCCTCAAATAACCAACGACGCACCGAGACGCAATGCTGAGGGCAACGCAGTTACGACTGTATTTCACCCGCTGCGCTTCCTTTGTGAATAGCAAACTGTGTTTCAGATCTATTTGCACAGGCATAGCGTCAGAAAAAGCTGTGCAATCCCTTTGTGAATTCTCCCCTGAGTTACATACAGTAGAATTAATTGGTAAATACACTGTAGTAATAATATTAATGGACAATGGACAATTGTCGATGGACAATAATAATAATAATTTCATTTTATTTGTATAGCGCTTCTCAGGAACCCAAAGTGGCTGAAATGTAAGGCAAATCACATAGTTTTTCACATTAGGATCTAGCATCCCAATAGGCCTCTTTGTTTACGGTTTGATTCTATGGCAGTTTTAAAATAGACAGTAATAAAAAGAGTAAAATAAAATAGACAGAGTAAAATAGTGCAATAGTGCAGTGCAATAAAATTGTTTAATAAAATAAAATAGCCTGCATTTACAATACAATAATCAGTGTTGATGTAATGAGTCTAGGTGGCACAGCAGAGCAGTGCATCGCTCAGAGCAGTGTATTGCTCTTAACACTTTGAGTTTCTTTACAAAGTTCAGTTCACAGCGAAAATGGTGTTCAGTTCTAAATCACAGTGCATAAGAGGTAGTAAGATAAAATTAGCATAGAACTGACACGTGAATTTGACAGGAAGTGCATAAAAATAGGCAGAATAAGTAGTAGTAAGTAAACAATAAAATGTACTAACTGTATTTATATTCAGGATTCATGTTTATATCGAATACATACAGATTATGGAGGCCCAGACATTATTTTAGTAAAATATGAAATAATTCCAATCAATAAAAATTATAATAATAATGCCAAATAAAAAAGTATAATTAAAAATTCACTTCGATGAATTGTGACCAGCTGAAAACAACAGCATCACATATATCTTTTTAAAAGGTAAATACAGGCACAGACCGAGATGTCTTTTTCGAGAGTGACCTGTGTGTAATAGACCTAAGACACATTGGACAAACAAGTACAGTTCAGAATGATTAAAAACTCAGTAGAACATCAACAAACGTGTATATCAAAGGAACTAAGCAAACAAGTAAACATATGTCATGTGTACAATTACTTTATGTAAGGAGTAACACTAATAATATTATTAATCCCATCTTTTTTCCCATCATGCAGCTCTTCCCATCTGCCTTGCAGACGGTGACCAGGAAGATCGTCCAGTCTCGCACCAACAGCACCCTGGTGGGCGTCCTCACCATCCTCCTGCTCTTCATCTCTGCCTTCATCAACATGGTAATAACAGTTTCTCCTTTCCCCCATGCTGTTTGTATTGGTGTCAGAGCTGTCACGCTGTGTTTTCAACCACTTATGGCTGATGTGATTAACAAAAGGTCTTCTTGGTTGACTGTGTATTGGCTCACTGTGTGTACTTGTTGACTGTGTATCCCCATGTGAAAGGAAACTAGTACACCCACCAGTTACTATAGAAATACTATGGTGAATCACTACAGTATTGCTATGGTAAATAGTGTACAGTATATGGAGGAAAAAAACAGGAATATTATAAATCTCCACAGTATTTCTGTGGTAAATCTCTACAGTGTAGAAAAAACCCACAGGAATGCTAAATGTTTTACTGTAGTTCATTACTGTAAATTGTGTATTGTCAGGGGTGGAGCTTCCTATAGGCGACAATGACATAGGCTGTTGCCTAGAGCGCCACCCAGAGGGGGGTGCCAAAAACTGCTCCCAGCAAAAAAGAAAAGATATATATTAGGGGTGTAACGGTACACAGAAGCCACGGTACAGTACGTACCTCGGTTTTGGGGTCACGGTTCGGTACACGTTCGGTACAACAGCAAAACAAATCTTTATAATGATTATTATATATTTATAATTATTATTATTAATAAATATTAAAAAAAAGTATTAAGTTATACTTAGTTCCACGTAGGCTTGCCACGGTAGTCAGTGATACCAGTGTCATTCTGTGTTCAGGAATCCACTGAGTAAATTAATTGCCTGAATGAATGAATGAATGAATGAAAACTTTATTTAACAGATTGCAGAATGGGTACAATACAGTACGGCTCAATACACACAATTGTTAAGGGGATGCAGACCTGAGAAAGACGTTTGTCTTGTTTCCATCAGGGTCCCCCATTTTCAATTCATATAGACATTTATGACATACACAACATACATGACATTTATGGCATAGGGACATATAGGTATTTAGTACTGATACATTTGTGACATAAACGGTATTCAAATATACAGTACTGTTACCCCTAGATCCTGACAGAGTATATACATATGATGGGGAGGGGACTGTACATTAGGAGGGGGTGGGTGGGTGGGAGAGAAATATACATACGGCGGGGAGGGAATATATACATGCGGTGGGGAGGAGACTGTCTATTAGGAGGTGGTGGGGGTTTTGGGCATTTACGGTGGCCAGTTTCGAATTGCAGCCTCCCGTAGGTGCTCTTTTTTTTTTTAAACTTTGGCCATTCCCCTGGCTCTTTTTAGCGTTTATCGCATTTATTCTGGTCAAGAATGACCGACAGAAACAGGCTGAAGGGGTACAGATGGGGGGGAAGACACTCTGGGAAAGGCACGGCTGCAGTCCGGGATTCGAACTCGCTAAACCCCAGATCCGTGACGAGCACGGTTGTCCCCGGCGCCGAAATAGCGCTCGAGGTACGTGGTGAGCTACTGGAGCTCCCCACCGTAGGTGCTCTTTAAGAGCGGTTTTGTACATTCCTTTACAGCTTTGGGTAGGGCGTTCCACATTGATGTGGCATAATTGCGAAACGTGTTTAGTCCCTTGTTTGAGCCGAATCTGGGTTTAACATGATTTGTTGAGCTTCCTCTGGTGTAGTGGTTGTGGTATTCACTGACCTTTGGGAAGTATTTTGACTTAGTCGTATAGTGTATCTTGTAGACCAGGCCCATTGCAAGTTTCTGTACTCTGTCGTCTACTCTAAGCCATCCTACTGTAGGTTGTCAAAGTGGGCAGGGGTGGGGGGCAGGTGGCGCACGGAGATTACGTTCGTCACCAACACCGGGAGACACTGGATTCGCCTGTTCGAATCCAGCTCCCGGCGTTGCTATCAGCTTGGCTGGCCTCTCACACTGATACAATTGGCTGTATCAGAGGGTGGGAAAGCTGAAGGGTGGGTCCTGGGCGTTGTGGACAGCGACCCCTACAGTTCGGTCGGGGCGCCTGCTCAGCAAGGGTTGGAACTAAGGAGAGATAGTGTGGCCTCCCACACGCTACACTCTCCCCGGTGAGAACCTGCGCGGTCAGGTTGGCCTGCCGGCAGGCTGCACATACGTCGGAGGAAAGCATGTGACAGTCTCCGGTCTCCCGGACCAACAGTAGGGGAAAGTACGCAACAACCAGGATGGGTGGGATGGGAGAAAAATCGGGAAAAAGGAGGGGAAGAAAAAAAAAGTGGGCAGGGGTGAGGTGGGTTCTGGGGTTCAGGTCAAGTAGTAGTCTGACCAGTTTGTTTTGTGATGTTTGTAATTTTGTTTTAAGCGCCTTTGAGGTGCTTTGGTACCATGAGGTGCACGCATAGTCGTAGTACCCTTGAATGAGTGCTCCTGCCAGAGTATTTTTTTTTTTTGTATCCACTTTTTCTCCCATTTTCTATATTTTCTCCCATCCCAATTTCGTATCATCCAATTCAACCCTCCCCTGTCACGAACGCTGTTTCTTGCCTCCCACAAGCTGGCTGCAATGTGGACTAAGTCATACATAGCACAAGTCCCCTCCGGTACTTGAGGTAACAGCAGTCGCATCTTTTCACCTGCGCAGCTCGATCTCTCAGTGGCAAGGAGTAACGCGTGGGACTCCGTGGGAGGCTCACGCTGCCCCCGACACTTCCTGATTCTACTGCGCAGGCGCACCAACCGACCTGTAGGAGTCGCTGTCACAACGCCCGATCCCCACCCATCAGTTTCCCACCCCCTAATACGGCCAATGTGTATTAGTACGGACGACCAGCTAAACTGAAAGCAATGTGGAGCGCTGGGATCGAACAGGCGATCCCAGCGTCTCTGCATTCGTGGCGAGCGCCTTGCCCACTACGCCACGTAGCCGCCCCTGCTCCTGCCAGAGTCTTCAGGGTATTCTTGTTTACCAGAGAGGAGATCCGGTACAAGAATCTAGTTCGTTGGTTGACTTTTTTTATTACATTGGATGCCATTTTGTCACAGGAAAGATTTGCCTCTAGGATGGAACCCAGGTAGGTAATTTCGTCTTTCCTTGTGACAATATTGTCACCCACTGTAACTGAGAAGCCGTCGGTCTTGCTGAGTTTGTTATTTGAACCGAAGAGAATGGACTCTGTTTTGCCCATGTGTAATGATAGTTTGTTATCAGCGAGCCATATGCAGATTTTGCCTAGTTCCGAGCTGAGGGTTTTTTCAACCTGCAACTTGTTCTTGTCAGAGACCAGCAGGGCTGAGTCATCCGCAAACAGGAACAAGTTGCAGTCACAGGCTGACGACATGTCATTTGCATAAATTAGGAAGAGTAGCGGTCCTAGTATGCTTCCTTGTGGAACACCACAGCTCACTGTGAGGGGGGGATAGAGTACCGTTTACCTCTACCATCTGTTCTCTCCCCTCCAGGTAGGATTGCATCCAGCTCACTGATAAGCTATCAAAACCAATTGCTTTTAGCTTGTCAATCAGAATGGAGTGATTGACAGTGTCGAAGGCCTTTTGTAGGTCCAGCATGACCATGCCGCAGTATTTGCCCGCGTCCACCTCTTGTTTGATGTGGTCGTTCAAATAGAGGAGGCATGTGTCAGTGGAGTGGGACGTTCTGAAGCCGGATTGGAATTCGTAGATTAGATTTTTTTCCGCCAGGTACTTTTCGACCTGTTCGTAGACTATTTTCTCCATGACTTTCGAGATGGAGGTAAGAATAGAAACAGGGCGGTAGTTGCCTGGGTCTAATTTGCTGCCCTTTTTGTGCAGAGGGGTCACTCTCGCAATTTTGAAGTAATTGGGGACGTGTCCCTGTTTTATAGAGAGGTTTATTATGTGTGTGATGACTGGGGTGATGGCGGCTGCTGCGTCTCTGAGGAATTTGGAGGGGATGTTGTCATGGCCAGTGGCCTTGTTAGGTTGGAGGGCGCTAAATTTTTTGAGTACCTCATCGGTTGTTACCATTTCAAGTTTGAAGTCGTCTTTGTGGACCCCTAGGTTTTTGTAGTATGCTACTATGTGTTCTACCCCATAATGCCCTGAGTGGGAGGGTAGTTTGTTTACCAGTGTTGTGGCTATGTTTGTGAAGAAGATGTTTTAAGTAATTGGCTACATCCAGCTTGTCTGTGATGAGTGTGTTGTCCGTCTTTATGTTTATGTTTGAGAATCTGGTTTTAAGTTTTTTACTGCAGCCTAGTTGATTATTGAGTCATTTCCAAAGTTCGCAGGGTTTGTTTTTGTTTTCCTCAGTTTTGTCGTTGATGAAATTTCTTTTTGCGGTTTTGATCATGGTGTTTACGTCATTTCTTAGTCCGTTTCTTTGAATTTTTAGTTCAACCACGTGGGCTTGGAGTTCACTGTTTGAGCTTTTGGAAAGCTTTGTCTGACTTTTATGAAGTTCAGAGCATTTTTTGTCTCTGGTTTTCATAGCGGCCAGTATTTCAGTGTGCATCCATGGCTCAGCGCGATTTTTAACCCTGGTGGTTCTTATGGGTGCCATGTTGTTGGGTATTGCTGTGAATTTGGTTTTGAATCCAAGCCATGTTTCTTCAACCTGTGTACCACTGAGTTCATCTGACCAGTCCAAGCTCCCCAGTTCTAGGTTCAAGTTTCAAGTTTTAAGTTTCTTTAATAGTTGTCATACAGAAGTACAGAATACTTTTATACAAAATGCTTCTTACTGTTACGCTCCAGAGACTGTGCAAGACAAGATAAGTATGAAATAAAATAACATAGTATAGCATGTAAATTAGAAGTAAAAAATTAGGTCACAGTGTTCAGTATAGACAATGTTCGATGCATAATAGACGTAACTGAGTTACCATATAACAATATACTATGCAGTGTACTAATATACAATACTATATAGTGCAAAGCAGAAATGGGATGAGGTACAATTTAGGTACAATTTACAGTAGGTGTACGAGTTGTAGTGCAAATCCTTTATCAATAAATATAAAGTGTGTTTGTGTGATCTAAAGTGTGGAGAGTGGGTGCTGCAGTGTGTTGTTTGTTTAAGTGAGTGTGTGGGTGTGTGTGCTATGTGCAATTGATGGTTGTTGCATAGTGTTTATTGTTCGTTGAGCAGCCTGATGGCCTGGGGATAGAAGCTTCTTCTGAGTCTTTCTGTGCTCGCCTTAAGACTCCGGTATCGCTTGCCTGACCGCAGCAGTTCAAAGAGGCAGTTGTTCGGGTGGCTGGAGTCCTTGATGATTCTCTTCGCTTTCCCCCTGCACCGCTTGTTGTAAATGTTCTGGAGGGTGGGAAGCCCCCCTCCAATTGTCACTCTTTGTAGTCTGCTACGGTCTTGTGCAGTGCTATTCCCAAACCAGGAGGTGATGTTGCCCGTCAGGATGCTCTCTATTGTACATGAGTAGAAGTTCCTAAGGATCTTCTGACTGACTTGGAACTTCCTTAGGCGCCTGAGGAAGTAGAGGCGTTGTCGTGCCTTCTTCACAACACTGTCAATGTGTGTGGTCCATGTCAAGTCCTCGGATATGTGGGCTCCGAGGTACTTGAAACTGTTCACTCTCTCAACCGGTTAAAGGCCTCTCTAGAGTAAGTTTTGAGGTCTCTAGATGTGACTGTTTTGTGACAGCCGGCCTTCTGTTTTAGCTTTTTGCGGGTACAGAAAATCATATAATGATCACTTAACCTGCATGCTATCACCCCTTTATTGGAGATCATGGACTTGTCAGAGGTCAAAATGAGGTCAATGGTGGTTTGTGTCGAATCACATACCCTTGTGGGTTGGGTGATTAGCTGGCTGAAACCGTGCAGATCAGAAAATCTACTGAAGGCCTTGAAGACGGGTGCTGCTTTACGCCCCCACTGGTGTGCTTTTTATGTTTCAGTTTACTTCTAGGGTAGATTTAACTTCACGTGAAGCAGAGAAAGAAGACTCTAGAGATGACATGTTACACAACAATGGCAGAGGATTTATCAATATTTTGGATTTAAACACCGCAGCAGCTTGACTGGAGAGGAGCTCAGAGGACCAGTCCAGATCGCCAAAAGCGCATTTATTTATTTTCCTGAGGGGAAAGTAGCGAGGAAGAAAGTTGGTGTGTGTGTGTCTTTCCATTGGTTAACATTATTAGGCGAACAAGAAAATTATGAACATCTTCACCCTATTGTAATGATCCTGCTGTGTTACAAACATCATTCATTCATGGTTTTGTTTCAGGGACACCTGTAGTAAAGGGGAGGGGAGAAACAGCCCAGTGCAGAGTGCGTGGTTGTTAATTTGTTCTGTCGGCTTGTCATCATGCCTTTACAAGCTTCAACATTTTATTCATCATCTAAATGTGGCAATACAAGCTTGATATTCAACGTTAAAGATCAAAGTAAGCCAGTGTAAAGTAAAGATATTGTATATCTTTTGTATATAAATGTATATAAAGCATACATTTGTAAAATGTGCAACCCTAGTTTCACCTAGTGTCCTATTCGGCTGGATGTACTGAACCGTGACATCCGTATCGCGAAGTCGCGGGACAAATACACCTACCATTACACCCCTAATATATATATATATTATTAATTGTATTTATTTGTTTTCATTCTTTAGTGTGCACTTTGAGAGAGAGAGCACACTTTGCCAGGGGTGACGCTTGCCTAGGGCACCAAATGTGCTAAATCCGGCCCTGGCTATTGTCTCAGTCTGTACCTGCTGTGTCTCCTCCTACCAGTTTACATGTGACAGACAGAGCTTGCTGGAATGTGTCCCCATGTCTGTCCCCATGGAGCCCAACACCACAGTCACTCTCTGCCTGCTGCGTGACCTGACCAAGATAGCAGAGGACGGCTTGACCCTGTGTCCGAGCCAGGACATGCCCTGCCATTTCCCAGAGGTCAGTTCCACATGCATTACTGTGCATGTGTGTGTGCGTATGCGTGTGTGTATGTGTGTGTGTGAGTGAGCGTGTGTACATGTACAACAGTATTCTTGGGTGGCTGCTTGTTTGCCCATATCTGTGTCCATATACAGTATTGTGTCTGTGTTAAAGAAATCTTGTATCTCCTACTGTCATTCCTATTTTATTGTACTGTAATAAACTGATGATATTGTCCTAACGTTACATGTATAAAAAATTATAATAATAACATAAGGACCCTGGGTTGATAATGTACAACATCCAAAATACATAAAAATCACTGGGAAAAGCAAGATTTCTTTAGTCAATTTCTGAAAACAAAAAAATTTTGTGAGGTTTCTGCAAGACAGTGATGATGTATGACAGTGATGATGTATGTATCTGACAAATTCATGTATTTGTCAGAATCAGAAAGTGTACTGAAATATATTACTGAAGTAGAACTGTTACTTACAGTATGGAGACAATAGTAGCTCATTTTACAGGCATTGTCCATTACTGACTAATCAGCTCATTTCTACACACTGTAGTTTGTTACACGCTAAACGGCACCCCATTTCCGGAATAATCCAGTCTTATGCAATAAGCCCGAATCGTTCTGGTTGATTCCCTGAAACCCCAAATACTCCCAAATCAAAGGTATATAACATGTACATATGTACCCCGATCGTTAGAAAAAGCTTGGTTTATGTCCGGTAAAGTAAGCCACTGTGATCGTTACAGAAACATGTTTCAGGTTCGGTAAAATAGACATAGGGGGTCCTTACCTTAGCCAGGAGGTACTCCAAAAAGTATAATTCCAATGATCCCATCGGTGATCGCGATTACTCGTTTATATGTAATTACGAGTGTTTACGGGACACTATAGGTTTTGAGGCGAGCAGATCTGCTAGCGATTGCTTTGCAGGAGCCCCTCCCCCTCAGAGCGAGTCTCGATAGTCTATTTCATTCATTGACTCTCCTGTTCCCTTTCTATCATAGTTCAAAAGGTAGGCGATACTGCCGATCGTGCAATTCCAACGTAGGTAGATGAATCATAGACACCTACTGTAGATGGCTCCGGCTGACCGTATAGAATGGGGATCAAAGGAAAATATCAAAGGATCAAAACCTGAGTATACTCGGGTTTTGGTGCTCAACCATTGGCGAGATAACCCGACTATACTCGGGTATGGCCATTAAAGAGTTAAAGGAACATGCCAACATTATGGGAAATGAGCTTACAGTCATCTCAGACAAGAAGATGGATACCAATTTCCTCTCTGTGTGTTCAGTAGAAAACTATCCGGCTGTAAGCTAGCCTAGCTTAGCACAAATGAATAGAAGCGGATACGGACCAGCTAGCCTAGCCAACAACACCTCACCTTAAAACACCAGCGTTTTAAGCTAGGCTAGTGGTCCGTATCCGCTTCCATTTATTTGTGCTAAGCTACATTTACATTTAGTCATTTAGCTGACGCTTTTATCCAAAGCGACTTACAAGTTCTGTACGACAAGTCATCAGGAAGGGTACAGTGAGTAACAATGTTCATCAAAGTGTTGCGTGTTACAGTGTAGGTTAGTTTATTAGGACAAGTGCATGACGGTAAGGTTAGTTAGGTTTTTTTTTAATATTATTATTTCAGATAATGGTTGAAGAAGTGCGTCTTAAGTCGACGGCAGAAGATTGGACGGGTTTCGGCTGTCCTAACTGGGGTGGGTAGTTCATTCCACCATTGTGGGGCAAGGACTGAGAATAGGCGGCATCTCTTTGATGACCCTCCCGGGGCTTGGATAGGAGTAGGTCTGAGGCGGCCAGAAGATGCAGAGCGTAGGGGTCTTGAGGGTGTGTAGTTAGAGACCATTGACCGGTGGTAGGCGGGAGCGGTTCCCTTTGCCGCACGGTATGCTAGGTCAAGGGCCTTGAAGCGGATACGTGCAGCAATGGGGAGCCAGTGCAGGTCCGTAAGAAGTGGGGTGACATGGGCTGACTTCGGTAGGTTTGAGATCAGGCGGGCCGCTGCGTTCTGAATGAGTTGAAGAGGCTTGGTGGCAGTGGCCGGGAGGCCAGCGAGCAGTGCGTTGCAGTAGTCGAGGCGGGAGATTACTGTTGATTGGACGAGGAGTTGGGTGGCTTCTTTTGTCAGGAAGGGGCGGATTCTTCTGACGTTGCTCAGGAGGAATCTGCAGGTTCTGGTTGTCGCTGCGATGTGAGCAGAGAAGTTCAACTGGTCATCGAGGACAACGCCAAGGTTCTTGGCAGTCGGGGACGCGGTCACAGCTGCATTCTCGACTGTGATGAAAAGGTCGGTCAGGGGGGAGGATTTGGCCAGCAGGTGGAGCAATTCTGTTTAGCTTAGGTTCAGTTTGAGGTGGTTGGTCGTCATCCAGGCGGAGATGTCGGACACACAGGGCGAGATCCGCTCAGAGACATGGATATCTGAGGGAGGGAAGGAGAGGAAGAGTTGAGTATCATCGGCATAACAATGATACGAGAAGCCATGAGACGTGATAATGTTACCCAGTGATTTAGTGTAGAGGGAGAAGAGAAGGGGTCCTAGGACCGAGCCCTGGGGGACACCCGTCCGCAGGGGGCGGGTGGCCGACAGGGTCCCTCTCCATGACACTTGGTAGGAGCGGTCATTGAGGTATGATGTCAGCCATGTCAGCGCAGAGCCAGCCACTCCCATTCCTGCGAGGGCCGCGAGGAGGATCTGATGGTTGACTGCAGATAGATCTAGGAGAATCAGGACAGAGGAGAGGCCTTTCGCTTTTGCTAAGTGAAGTGCCTCTGTGACCGCAATGAGGGCCGTTTCTGTGGAGTGGCCAGTCCGGAAGCCAGACTGATTAGGGTCTAGGACAGGGGTAGGCAACCCTAGGCACGCGTGCCTGCATAGGCACGCGGGGGCATTTGCATAGGCACAGGGGGCAGCACCAAAAAAAAATAAAAAAATTATTTAATTTTTTTTTTGTGCTTTGAAATATTATAGTGAACTATTTTGCACTGTTGTCGCATTTATCTTGTTGAAATCCTCCCACAGGTTCTTTTTACTTCCACATATTTAATTGAGACCCTTTATTTGTTTATTATTTCAATTTAGCTGGAAATACATTGCTACATCATTCAGTAACATTTGCAGAGCCTTATAACAAAAACATTATTACGGTCACCATTGTGACCAGTGGGATTAATCAACAAATTGTATTATTTATTTTTCTATTTCATTGAACATTGCACATGTTAAAAGCCATTTTTGTACTCAAAATGTGAGTATTACCAAGTCAACTTGTGTTCTTAAAACAATGACAATAAACATAGTTTTATTAGGTTGAAATAATGTGGTTGTGTACTTATTTTTCTGTTAACTTATTATGGATTGAAAACTGAAAACCTTAATGCACAGTAACTGAACTCAATATTTTTAAGTTCTGGTAACTAATAATTTTTTTTTTACAGTGTAGTCTTGCGATCAATCAAAACTTATTTACACGATATACCTCACATTCACCCTCCATTCACATCCTGGTGTTCTCCTGGTGTTCTCCATTAGGCCTGTAGGTGGAGCTATGACAGCACACGTACAGTACACACACCGATGGTGTGTGATGTGTCCAAAAATGAATGGGCAAATGTGAGTGAAATGGTCGCACTGTATGCAGCTGTTTGTCTGCATTGCATTCCCCCCCCCCCCCCCCCCCAACTCAGATTTAGGGTTGATACAACCATCATAATAATATTGTTAATAATAACAATAACAATAATGATGTAATAATGTAAAAATTATCATTAAAAAGACCTGATTATGAGAAAAAAAATTACGATGCATGGAATATTGTTGAGGCACACTAGTTACAACTATATTTCAAACAGGCACTCCATGTCAAAAAGGTTGCTGACCCCTGGTCTAGGAGGTCATTCTGTAAGAGATAAGCAGTAAGTTGGTTGGATACAGCATGTTCAAGTGTTTTAGAAAGGAAGGAGAGAAAAGAGACAGGATGATAGTTGCCTATGACGGTGGGGTTCAGGGTTGGTTTTTTTATGAGGAGCGTGACTCTGGCTTGTTTTAGGGAGATGGGGACCACCCCCGAGTTGAGTGAGGAGTTGATGGTTGCAGTTAGGAATGGGAGGATGTCCGGTGCTATGGTCTGGAGGAGTGGGGAGGGTAGCTGGTCCAGCTGGCATGTAGTCGGACGGTTCGACGTTACCAGTGTCAGGGTCTCGGCTTCTGTAATGGGAGAGAAAGATGACAGAGTGAAGGATGAGGTTCTCGATTCAGTATTTGGAATGGGTGGGGGTTGGGAGAAGGCGCTGCGGATGTTCTCCACTTTTTCCTCAAAGAAGATTGCAAAGTCTTCAGCAGAGAAAGATGAGGGAGGAGGGGAGGAGGGAGGAGGGAGGACATGGTAGCATGCAGTTTGCAAAGATTCTTGGCAGAGGCCTCGATCCTATGGTGAAAGAGAAGCTTTGGCATTAGTGATGGTTTTGGAGAATGTTAACAAGAGGTTGTGATATGTGTCGATGTCAGCAGTGAGGCGTGACTTTCTATACTTCCTCTCAGCCGCTCTCAGGACCTGTCTTTGTTCTCTCACTGCATCCGTCAGCCATGGACTGGGTGGGGAACGGCGGGCAGGTTTCTCAACGAGGGGACAGAGCTTGTCGAAGGAGGTTGCAAGGACTGAGAGGAGGGTGGAGGTTGCTATCTCTGTGGGGAGAGCAGAGAAGGTGTCACTCAGAGATAGAGCGGATAGTATGTCAGAGGAGAGGGTGGAGGGGGATAGGGAGGGCAGGTTGCGTCTGAGTGAGACGGTTTGAGTTGGGGTGAAGACCTTTCGGTTAAGCATGAGTTAGTGAGAAGGATATGAAGGAATGGTCGGATACATGTAGGGGATTTACCGTGGTGTTAATAATGCTGGAGTTATGGGAAAATATGAGATCCAGGGAGTTGCCTGCTTTGTGGGTGGGAGGCATGGCACTGGGAGTCCGGTCAAATGATTGTAGGAGGGAGACCACTATGACTGACTGAGATGAGTCAGGCAGGTTGAAGTCGCCCAATAGAAGGAGAGTGGTACCATCTTCCGGTAAGGAGCTTAGAAGCATGTCCAGCTCATCTGTGAAGTGATCGAGCGGACCTGGAGGGCGATAGAGTGTAACAATGGTGAGATTGAAAGGATTAGAGACAGATACTGCATGATATTTGAAAGAGGAGAGTGACGGTTCTGGGAGTGGTGTTAAGTTTGTAGCCCATGAAGGAGATGTCATGAGGCCAGTGCCTCCACCCCGTCTGGAAGGTCTGTGACTAATACCCCGTACTGTGACCGGTGTATTAGTGGCTGTAGGAGGGTAAGAGAGATTAGCCGGGTTGCTAGCAAACTGGCGTGGATGGGTTGAATCTGTTCTAGAGGAGCAGATTGTGGATATAGGTATGAGACACATTGTGGTGTCAAGAGTGGCAGGGAGAAAGTTGTAGGGAGGAAGCGAGGTAGTAGAGAAATAGCAGAGTGGGAGGGAAAGGAAATTTTTTTTGGAGTGAAGGATAGGATTATGGTGTACTTAGCACTAGGTGGATCCCTGGATCAGCACTAGGTGGATCCCTGGATCCCTCTGCAGAGAACTCCAGGAAAACTCCTACTCCTCTCGACGCTTCGCTGACGCTAAGCCAGCAAGTCTTTTAATCACTATCACTAATTACTGATGAGTGACACCTGCAGCAAAAGGCCCAAGCTAGGCCGAGGAAAGCAGGTATTGTGATAGGGTCAAGAAAAAAACAGTAAAGAAATGTTTGTTTGACTGACGAAAGTAACAGGCGGAGCTTGGGATTAGTTATTTTCCACCTCTGGTGTTTGTAAGGTATTTGTATAACTGATTGCCTACAAGCCTGTATATATAATTAACCTGCATTGCCCCATGCTCCCCTCCCTCCCTCAGTATTTCAGCTACAGCGTGCTGTTAACCCTGCTGGCCTGCTCCGTGTTCCTGCACATCAGCAGCATAGGGAAGCTGGCCCTGATGCTGTTCATCCAGATCACCTTCCTGCTG